>NC_134489.1:113946359-114001555 GCF_040206685.1 Ascaphus truei | reverse complement strand
TGGCGCTTCTACATCACGGCGTCTAACTCAGTCCTCAGGGGCCACCAACCAGGCCAGGTTTTATTGATATCCCTGATTCAGCACAGGTGGCTCAGTCTTTTACTGCACCACCTGCACTGAATCAGGAATATATTAGTATTTTATCTGGTTAGTGTTAGGACCTGCGAACGGGTCTGCCTTGTCGTGGCTCGCAGGCTTACACTATACAGCACATATATATATGTATATATACATTATATACATGTATATAAGTGGTCTGCCATTGTCGTGGCTCGCAGGCTTACACTATTACAGGCACATATATATGTATATATATATTATATACATGTATATAAGTGTCTGCCTTGTCGTGGCTCGCAGGCTTACACTATACAGCACATATATATATGTATATATACATTATATACATGTATATAAGTGTCTGCCTTGTCGTGGCTCGCAGGCTTACACTATACAGCACATATATATATGTATATATACATTATATACATGTATATAAGTGTCTGCCTTGTCGTGGCTCGCAGGCTTACACTATACAGCACATATATATATATATATGTATATATACATTATATACATGTATATAAGTGTCTGCCTTGTCGTGACTCGCAGGCTTACACTATACAGCACATATATATATGTATATATGCATTATATACATGTATATAAGTGTCTGCCTTGTCGTGGCTCGCAGGCTTACACTATACAGCACATATATATGTATATATACATTATATACATGTATATACTGTAAGTGTCTGCCTTATCGTTGCTCTCAGGCTTACACTATACAGCACATATATATATATGTATATACAGTGTTCGACAAATCACCCAAAAATCTACTCGCCCAACAAAAAATCTACTCGCCACCTAGTCCCGCCCCCAACCCCGCCCCCAACCTCGCCCCTAGTCCCGCCCCCAACCCCGCCCCCAACCCCGCCCCCAACCCTGCTTTAAAATAAAATATATAAATAAAATACATTTAATAAATTCCTAGTCAGAACAACATTCGTTTTTGACAAATGTATTTATTGTATTACATTATACTACAATTAGTCCTTGTTGTGTGTGTGTGTGTGTGTGTGTGTGTGTGTGTGTGTGTGTGTGTGTGTGTGTGTGTGTTGTGTGTGTGTGTGTGTGTGTGTGTGTGTGTGTGTGTGTGTGTGTGTGTGTGTGTAAATGTCGGATCTAGAAATAAAAGCCAGATGTGAATGACTAGTTTCCTGAACCCCTTAACCAATGTCTGGATGTCCCCCGCTTCACAATATCTAAAGCAGCAATCCCACCTGGGATCGTACCTGATCCGCAGTCCCTCAATGTCCCAGGTACGCTCATTCCCGCAATGTTATACATTGGGGAGGTGTTCATTACCTGTCTTCTGGGTTAGGGGGGGGTTCCGATGTCTTCCGTGTGAAGCTTGAGCCAGATCTGGAAGAAAGCAGTATAGGGTAGTTAAGATTTCGGTGTAGTATAGGGCAGTTAAGATATATAGGGTAAATAAGAGATCCAGAGTGTGAGTGACAGAGAGAGAGAGAGTGTGGGGGAGAGAGAAAGAGAGAGTGTGGGGGAGAAAGAGAGAGAGAGAGAGAGAGTGTGGGGGGGGAGAGTGTGGGGAAGAGGGAGAGAGAGTGTTGGGGAGAGAGGGAGAGAGAGTGTGGGGGAGAGAGGGAGAGAGAGTGTGGGGAGAGGAGAGAGAGAGGGAGAGAGAGTGTGGGGGAGAGAGAGAGTGTGGGGGGGGAGAGAGAGAGAGTGGGGAGGGAGAGATAGTGGGGGGGGGGAGCGAGGGGGGGAGAGAGAGAGAGTGGGGAAGAGGGAGTGTGGGGAAGAGGGAGAGAGAGTGTGGGGGAGAGAGGGAGAGAGAGTGTGGGGGAGAGAGAGTGTGTGTGTGTGTGTGTGTGTGTGTGTGTGTGTGTGTGTGTGTGTGTGTGTGTGTGTGTGTGTGTGTGTGTGTGTGTGTGGTGTGTGTGTGTGTGTGTGTGTGTGTGTGTGTGTGTGTGTAAATGTCGGATCTAGAAATAAAAGCCAGATGTGAATGACTAGTTTCCTGAACCCCTTAACCAATGTCTGGATGTCCCCGCTTCACAATATCTAAAGCAGCAATCCCACCTGGGATCTTACCTGATCCGCAGTCCCTCAATGTCCAGGTACCGCTCATTCCCGCAATGTTATACATTGGGGAGGTGTTCATTACCTGTCTTCTGGGTTAGGGGGGGGTTCCGATGTCTTCCGTGTGAAGCTTGAGCCAGATCTGGAAGAAAGCAGTATAGGGTAGTTAAGATTTCGGTGTAGTATAGGGCAGTTAAGATATATAAGGTAAATAAGAGATCCAGAGTGTGAGTGACAGAGAGAGAGAGAGTGTGGGGGAGAGAGAGAGAGAGAGAGAGTGTGGGGGGGAGAGAGAGAGAGAGAGTGTGGGGGAGAAAGAGAAAGAGAGAGTGTGGGGGGGGAGAGTGTGGGGGGAGAGAGAGGAGTGTGGGGGAAGAGGGAGAGAGAGTGTGGGGGAGAGGGAGAGAGAGTGTTGGGGAGAGAGGAGAGAGAGTGTGGGGGGAGAGAGGGAGAGAGAGTGTGGGGGAGAGAGAGAGGGAGAGAGAGTGTGGGGGAGAGAGAGAGAGAGTGTGGGGGGAGAGAGAGAGAGTGTGGGGGGAGAGAGAGTGGGGGGGGGGGAGAGAGGGGGGGAGAGAGTGTGGGGGAGAGAGAGTGTGGGGAAGAGGGAGTGTGGGGAAGAGGGGGGGGAGAGAGGGAGAGAGAGTGTGGGGAGAGAGGGAGAGAGAGTGTGGGGGAGAGAGAGTATGGGGGAGAGAGAGTGTGGGGGAGAGAGGGAGAGAGAGTGTGGGGGAGAGAGGGAGAGAGAGTGTTGGGAGAGAGGGAGAGAGAGTGTGGGGGAGAGAGGGAGAGAGAGTGGGGGGGAGAGAGAGAGAGTGGGGGAGAGAGAGTGTGTGGGGGAGAGAGAGAGTGTGGGGGGGAGAGAGGGAGAGAGAGTGTGGGGGAGAGAGGGAGAGAGAGTGTGGGGGGAGAGAGAGAGTGTGGGGGGGGGAGAGAGAGAGAGAGTGGGTGGGAGAGAGAGAGTGTGGGGGGAGAGAGAGAGTGTGGGGGGAGAGAGAGTGTGGGGGGGAGAGAGAGAGTGTGGGGGGAGAGAGAGAGTGTGGGGGGGGAGAGAGAGAGTGTGGGGGGGAGGAGAGAGAGAGTGTGGGGGAGAGAGAGAGAGAGTGTGGGGGAGAGAGAGATAGAGTGTGTGTGGGGAGAGAGTGAGAGTGTGTGGGAGAGAGAGAGAGTGTGTGGGGTGAGAGTGAGTGTGTGTGGGTGGAGAGAGTGAGAGAGAGAGTGTGTGGGGGGAGAGAGAGAGTGTGGGGGGGGAGAGAGTGTGTGGGGGGGAGGAGTGAGTGTGTGGGGGGGAGAGAGAGGTGTGGTGGGGGGAGGTGATGAGTGTGGGGGGGGAGAGAGGTGTGGGGGGGAGAGAGTGTGGGGGGGAGAGTGAGAGTGTGTGGGGGGGTGTGAGAGTGTGTGGGGGGGAGGTGTGTGTGTGTGGGGGGGAGAGTGTGTGGGGGGGGAGAGTGAGTGTGTGGGGGGGGTGTGAGGTGTGTGGGGGGGAGAGTGAGTGTGGGGGAGACAGAGGAGAGAAACGGTGGGGTGACACACACAGAGGGTGGGTGATACACAGAGAGAGAGGCTGGGTGAGTGGTTTGCTGGGTGAGTGGCTGGGTGGGGCAGGGGTGACTGGGTGGGTGAGTGACTGACACTGACTGGGGGTGGGGGGGTGACTGACACTGACTGGGGGTGGGGGGTGACTGACACTGACTGGGGGTGGGGGGGTGACTGACACTGACTGGGGGTGGGGGGGTGACTGACACTGACTGGGGGTGGGGGGTGACTGACACTGACTGGGGGTGGGGGGTGACTGACACTGACTGGGGGTGGGGGGGTGACTGACACTGACTGGGGGCGGGGGGGTGACTGACACTGACTGGGGGTGGGGGGTGACTGACACTGACTGGGGGTGGGGGGTGACTGACACTGACTGGGGGGTGACTGACACACACACACACACACACACACACACACACACACACACACACACACACACACACACACACACACACACACACACACACACATTCTCCCACACACACATTCTCCCACACACACATTCTCCCACACACACACACAATTCTCCCACACACACACACACACACACATTCTCCCACACACACACACACACACACACACACACACACACACACATTCTCCCCCCCCCCCCCACACACACACACACATTCACACACACACACACACACACACACACACACACACACACACACACACACACACACACACACACACACACACACACACACACACACACACACACACACACACACATTCTCCCACACACACACACACACACACACACACATTCTCCCCCCCACACACACACACACACACACACACATTCTCCCACACACACACACACACACATTCTCCCACACACACACACACACACATTCTCCCCCCCCCCCCACACACACACACACATTCACACACACACACACACACACACACACACACACACACACACACACACACACACACACACACACACACACACACACACACACACACACACACACACACATTCTCCCACACACACACACACACACACACACATTCTCCCCCCCACACACACACACACACACACACACATTCTCCACACACACACACACACACATTCTCCCACACACACACACACACACACACATACACATTCTCACACACACAGGGGAGGAAAGGCCACGACCAGCACCACGCAAATCCCCCACCCACCCGCGCCCATCTCCCGCTCGTGTGGGGGCAGGCCGACATCCCCCCCCAAATCAGCAGGGTGGTGGGAGGCACGTGGCGAGGTATCCCCCACTGGGCGCCGCAGGTGACAGTCAGCCCCGCCGTGGCCGCCACTGCCCTGCTCCCCTCGCCAGCATGTCACAGTGCACGGCCAAGCTGCAGGCTGCTTCTTCCCCCCCAGCCCGCGGCGGCATGAAGCTCGTGGGGGGGGGGGGACCAGGCCGACATCCCCCCACCTCATGCGGCGGCTGCGCCATCATGAATGTAGCTGGCGCATGGGAGGCACGTGGTGAGGGCCGAGCCCCCCCCCCCCCCCGCAAGCCAACCGGGCTGCAGCAGCGGGGACCTCCCGCCCTTACATCGATCGGTGGATCGAGGGGAAGGGGACAGGAGGAGGGGAAGGGGACAGGAGCAGGAAGAGGGGAAGGGAGCAGGAGGAGGGGACAGGGGACAGGAGGAGGGGAATGGGACAAGAGCAGGGGACAGGAGAGCTTCCGCGGTGGGGAGTAGGGAGCCATGTGGGGACCAGGGGGATCGCAGGGAAGGAGCAGAGGGGCCGCAGCATGGAGAGTACTTACCCTCCAACAGATCTCCAGGCAGAATGGCCGCTCGTGGGGGGGCGGGCTCATGTAGAGCCTGGCCGCGCGCCCACAAAGCCTGGGAGCGCGCGCCAGTCAGGAGTCAGGTAGGGGAGTTTTTTTTTGTTTTTTTTTCAGCGCGAACGGGGGAATTTAAAAAAAAAAACACACGTGCTGCTTGGGCCAATATTTACTCGCCCGGGGGTTAAATCCACCCGCCCCGGGCGAGTAAATGTATACAATTGTCGAACACTGTGTATATATACATTATATACATGTATATAAGTGTCTGCCTTGTCGTGGCTCGCAGGCTTACACTATACAGCACATATATATGTCATGGAACAGGAATACCCCTGCCTGCATTTCTGTCTCACCCCCCCCCCCCCCCCCTTGTCCTTGCAGCCCTGCTTGTCAGCATGCTTAGTGGCAGCTGTATGTATTTGGTTCTACATGCAACTCCAATGCTTGTGTGATAAGACAGAGCCATTTCCCCCTTCCCAGCAGTTTGCTGCATTAAGATGCTACATTTTGCTACATGTTGCAGCTTCTCCAGGCACTCCTGTGAGTTGCCATGGCAGCCCCAGCCTTTCTCCAAATGGGTTAGTCTGCTGTCTCCCCCTCTGCTCTGCCCACAGATGGTCTGTCCCCAGACTATCTGCCACCCAGCATACACTGCTTCATCCTTTCCACCATTTTCCCTGGATTCGTGAGTACCTCTCTGTAAAACCCTGTAATGGTGCTGAAGGAGAATCTTTTCACCTCCCTTGATCACTGAGCACACACAGAGACACCTACACCTCTACACAAGAGACTGTACCTTATCCTGTTTTCCCTCAATAAAACCAAGAAAAGAAACAGATCTTGTAGTGCTTAGGAAAGAGGGCGAGTTGGCACTATCTGAGCTAAGACATAACCACGTGATCCTCTAGCTTCCAGAATAGTGAAAAGATTATCGTGTGCCTTACAGACACTTACAGGAGCTGCTACTCCAGACTCCATTATACAGAGTGGCCTCTACAGCAGTACAAGCAAGCAGCTTACACAGCTATACAGAGCAACCTCTACACCACACAAAGGAAGCACCAAGTAGCTAAAACTGCACACAGTCTGCAGCTTTCACAGACAACCTGTAGCTCAAACTGCACAGCAGTTGCAACAAACAGAGCTTCTCTCACAATTACTAACTGCCTTTTTCTCTGTCTGAGTCCACCCGCTGCTCAGCCCCACAGTGAGGAGCCAACGGACACCTGTAAGTACAGCTACCCCAACGCTGCACGCTGCAGGACACCGCTCGGCATCATCTGAGACAGACGCCCATCGCTGACAAGGTAAAAGACCGCACGCCACACGCACTGGCAAAGGCCTACACACACCTACAGCATGGCAGAACTCAGAGCCTCACCAGACATCACGCAGGAGAGCGATCTCTCAGACACAGAGACCGCTGCGCATCTGCAACAGGCGCAGGCAGGCGCAAGGCCCAAACGGACAGTCACACTGACACAAAAGGGCCGCGAAAAATATGAGAGCGACATTGAAGCGCACCGCACTAAATTAGAGGTTGGCCTGGGAAACAACCGCACTTGATGTACGCAATGTCGCCGGCGCTGGCAATTATGTGCAACAGCTCGAGCAGGGGATAACTCAATTGAAGGTAGACCGCTCCGGCTACCAAGCGCTGTCACAGGCATACTTCACCTATCTAACAAGAACTAACATGGAAGATAGCATACGAGAGCGCGACCTACAAAAGGCGATTGACCTAGAACGTGATGGCATCGTGCAAACCGCCATCACGGAAGCTGAGAATAAGAGAAAGGACTTTTTGCAGGAGACCTCATCGCAGCGCTCAAGCACGTCCAGGCACTCATCTAGATCAGCAAGATCAGCGCAGTCTAACGCGTCCAGCGCAAGCACAAACGCTACCAAGGCGCGAGCCACCGCAGAGGCCGCACGTGCCAGGGCTGAATATAGTCGCAGAGAGGCAGCCGTAAGGACAGAAAGAGCGCGCATAGAAGAGGAGGAGCAGAATGCCGCCGCCGCTGCCACGGCCGCCGCTGCCAATGCCGCTGCTAATGCCACCGCTGCCAATGCCGCTGCCACTGCTACCGCCGCCGCTGCAAATGCCGCTGCTGCCGCGGCGCGTAAAAAGGCCGAATTGGACGCGGATCTAGAGGCACTTAATCAAGAGAAGGAAGCCGCCGCCGCCATAGCCCAAGCTGAAGTCCTAGAGGCAGCCGCGCAACAGGATGGCGGGGAGCAACCCTACAGACGGATTGCCTCAGAGGATCCAGTCCAACACACTGAAGACTACGTCAGGAGCCTCTTCAGCGTGAACACCAGCGCACCATCTCAACACGGATGGAGCGACTCCACAGATACCGAAGACTCGCTAGGACCACGAGGAGAAGACGCTGCTCCATCAATGGCACATGCTGCCTGGGATAGCCACAGCCGCAACAGTGATCCACACGCCAGCGCGCACACGGATGCACCACAACAGGCTCGCAATCCAGGTACACCCACGCGGGAGAAAACAGCCCCTCACACTGGCCAGCAGTCATCACGCGTCCATGTCAAGGAAGAGGCGACCGCACAGACCGTCCCAGCAACTACCTCAGAACGGGGCAAACGCGCCGACGTCTCAGGTCTGACAGACATAGCCAAGTACATGATCCGGCGCGATCTGGTGCATGCAGGACTCATCAGCTTCGACGACCGCCCTGAGAACTACCGGACGTGGAAGTTCACGTTCAAAGACGCAATCGACAGCTTGGACTTCTCAGCCAGGGAAGAGCTCAACCTGTTAGTCAAGTTCCTGGGGAACGTATCCAGGGAGCAAGCGCAGAGACTTCGGACGGCAAACGCGCATCAACCCCAAGTAGGTCTTGACCTAGTGTGGGAAAGGCTAGAAGAGTCCTACGGCAGCCCCGAAGCAGTCGAGGATTCACTCTTCAAAAGAATCGAGAGCTTCCCCAAGATCACGAATAAAGACTACTCGAAGTTACGAGATCTTGGAGACCTGCTGCAAGAACTGGAGTTCGCAAGGAAAGACCACTCCTTAATAGGTCTCAACGCCCTAGATTCAGCTCGTGGAGTGAGACCCATCCTGGAGAAGCTACCCTTCAACCTCCAAGAAAGGTGGCTTTCACAAGGTTCCAAATACAAAAGGGAGAAGCAGGTTGTCTTCCCCCCATTCTCATTCTTCGTGAGCTTCATCCGCGAAGCGGCAAGGACAAGGAACGATCCCAGTTTCATCTTAGGTACGCAAACCACATACAGTGCGAGCAGCCTGAAGAACGAGAGACCAGCGACGAGATATGGTAACCCCCAAACACCCATCTCGGCCCGCAGGACGGACGTGCCTCCCACGACCCAAACTACTCCCGATCAGTCGGTCGCCGGAGACAAGGAACCAAGGGACCCAAACAGGGAATGTCCCATACACAAGAAGCCACACCCACTCAACAAGTGCTTTGGGTTCAGGATGAAGTCCCTAGAGGAACGCAAGAGGTTACTTGGAGAATTCGGAGTCTGCTTCAAGTGCTGCGGTTCCACTACCCATCTAGCCAGGGACTGTAAGGAAGAGATCAAATGCACAGTGTGCGAGAGTGACAAACACGTGACAGCGTTACACCCAGAGGCGATGACACTCAACCAACTCAAGAACCCATCCTCCATAGCGGAGCATGGCGGAGAGAAAGAAGAAGGAGAGTCAACATCCGTCACATCTCAGCGCACTGAAGTTTGCGGAAAAGAAGGTGACAAAATGTCCTGCTCCAAAATATGCCTTGTCGCAGGGCACCCCCAGGGACAACCTGAGAAGGCTATTCGGATGTACGCAATCCTCGACGACCAGAGCAACCGATCACTGGTCAGGTCAGAGTTCTTCGACATGTTTAACATACAAGATGGTGCTTCTCCTTACACTCTCAGAATGTGCGCAGGGCAAATGGAGACCACAGGGAGAAGAGTGAATGGCTACACCATATGCTCAATAGACGGCAAAGTGAACATGCCCCTTCCCACACTCATCGAGTGCAACCACATGGCCACAAACAGGGACAAGATACCCACACCAGACGTGGTACTCCATTACCCCCACCTCAAAGGAATAGCCAACCACATCCGGCCGGTGGAACAAGACGCCAAGATCCTGCTGCTGCTCGGTAGGGACATCATGAGTACATAAAGTCCGTAAACAGCACAACGGACCCCACAACGCGCCATACGCCCAAAGACTCGACCTAGGATGGGTGATAGTGGGCAACTCGTGCACTAACAAAGAGCACGGGCAAGACTACGTCGATGCCCGCAGAACGGAGGTGACAGAATGTGGACACACATCTTTCTCCGAGCCATGTCTTGGCCATCTCCAAGTGACCGAAGGGCCAAGTGAAGAGAAAAGACAAGGTCATACCCCTGAGACCAACAAAGACATCCCCACGCCGATGGGATGCGACAATGGCTTAGGATGCTCAGCAATCCAGACAGCCAAGGATGATGAGTCGACTCCACCGAAGGAAGAGAGTAACCTCCCAAAGGTGACCGACAAAGGGATCGTCCTAAAAACAACAAACAATCAGACAATACTCCCGCGAGCAAGGGCACAATTAAGACGTACAGTTGTTCCTCTCCACAGAGTATCAAGCAACAGAGCAACCAATCGCCACGGCTGGCATAGCCGCAAAAGATTGCGCCCCACAGGCGAAGCCACAGTGTCAAAAGGACTGTTCGTTCAAACACGTAAAAGGGGACAGTTGCAGAGACATTTCCCAAAAGGATTTACAAGGACAAAAGAGACTGTTCTTCGTCATGTCCAGGGAGAAAACAACCTCCCGATGGCAGTCAACAAAGAAACACAAAAGCGTTTCACCAAACTACGCGGAGATGTTCTCGTGCAAGAGAAATGTACCGATGAACTATGGGGCACAGCGTTCCAGACAACAAGGGACGATGACAAGCAAACACCATCGAGGGAAGATAGAGGATTCCCGAAGTTAACAGTCAAGGAGCTCTCTAAAGACGGACTAAGCAGTTGGGTGACTCCGCTACCAGTCCGTTCACCAAAAATATGCCTCCCGAACAATAGAGGACCTACCATCTCTAGGTTCACTTCGCTCCGCCACAACCCACAAAGGGAGCCGGAGATCAAAAGCAACTCTGTGGCCTTCACCCAAAAGATATTCCTTACCGGCCACGCAAAGCCAGCACTTCTAATGAAGAAAGGTGGAGAATGTCGGTACCTCCAATCACCTGGAGCCTACCACCCTCAGGAACCCGATCAAATCCGGGTAGTGTTCAACCCTAGCGCTCAACTCCAGGGAGTCTCCCTGAACGACACCCTCCTCACTGGACAAGACTTGACGATCAGTCTTCCAGGGACATTAATCCGCTTCCGCAAGGAACCTAAAGCCATCTCCTCCTGCCAAACGCCAGGTGATGGGATGACAAACTACCATGACTGGCACATCCACGAGGTGATGCACTCTGTAGAGAAAGCTACAGAGTCAAAGGGACTGTTCTCTCACAAAGTCGAAAGGAAACAGTGCCAGAGACTTTCACAGAAAGACATTGTGGTGAAACCAGCAAACCTGGAGCGGTTCATCCATCCAATATCCTTTGCTAAAAGACTTTGCCAAGGGATTTCAACACCAGTGGTGCCGGCCGGTATCACCTCGTTATGTGGACATGGACTTTACATTATTATGTTGTTATGTTGTATGCATTGCACATATGTTCCACATAGCCTACCATATAGTGGTATCTACAGATACCAGACGGGGAGTGTCATGGAACAGGAATACCCCTGCCTGCATTTCTGTCTCACCCCCCCCTTGTCCTTGCAGCCCTGCTTGTCAGCATGCTTAGGGGCAGCTGTATGTATTTGGTTCTACATGCAACTCCAATGCTTGTGTGATAATACAGAGCCATTTCCCCCTTCCCAGCAGTTTGCTGCATTAAGATGCTACATTTTGCTACATGTTGCAGCTTCTCCAGGCACTCCTGTGAGTTGCCATGGCCTTTCTCCCAAATGGGTTAGTCTGCTGTCTCCCCCTCTGCTCTGCCCACAGATGGTCTGTCCCCAGACTATCTGCCACCCAGCATACACTGCTTCATCCTTTCCACCATTTTCCCTGGATTCGTGAGTACCTCTCTGTAAACCCTGTAATGGTGCTGAAGGAGAATCTTTTCACCTCCCTTGATCACTGAGCACACACAGAGACACCTACACCTCTACACAAGAGACTGTACCTTATCCTGTTTTCCCTCAATAAAACCAAGAAAAGAAACAGATCTTGTCGTGCTTAGGAAAGAGGGCGAGTTGGCACTATCTGAGCTAAGACATAACCACGTGATCCTCTAGCTTCCAGAATAATATATATATGTATATATACATTATAAACATGTATATAAGTGTCTGCCTTGTCGTGGCTCGCAGGCTTACACTATACAGCACATATATATATATATACATGTATATAAGTGTCTGCCTTGTCGTGGCTCACAGGCTTACATCGCTTTGGCCAAAGGGTTAAACTAAATGACCCTTTTTCAAGAGAATATATAAGTATTTTACTGTGTATTTCTGTCATGTTGGATGTAGCATTGGGCTTCTCTGTCGCTTGTTGTATACATTTGCCACGCTCAATAGCTCTCCTTTTTGATATTTAGATACATATATATTTTGTGGGGGCTCTGGGGTTCCCAAAAAGAGCTTACTGGGGTTCTGTGTGTTGTTTGTTAACCCATTCTCAGCTGTCTCAGCTGTTGGGGGTTAGTGGCTCCTCCTTCCCAGGTTTTAAGCCCGCCCTCCCCACTTCCCTAGTGAGCAGGTCCCTTTAATTTTAATGGATATAGACCCACTGTGGTCTTTCTCCCTCCTAATAGAGGTAAATGAGAATTTTAATCCTAATAGAGGTATATTAGTATTTTATCTGGTAGTGTTAGGATTTGCGAACAGGTGTCTGCCTTGTCGTGGCTCGCAAGCTTACATCGCTTTGGCCAAAGGGTTAAACTAAATGACCCTTTTTGAGAGAATATATAAGTATTTTATTGTGTATTTCGGTCATGTTGGATGTAGCATTGGGCTTCTCTGTCGCTTGCTGAATCAGAAATATCCTGAAAACCTGACCTGTTGGTGACCCTTGGGGACTGAGTTTAACACCCCTGGTGTAGACCCTACAGACCAGAAAGTGTTAAAAAAGTGGAGTATAAAGCAACATTCAGCACGATACTAACTTCCTCACCGTTAAATCTCCTTCTGTTTAAACACCATTGTTTTTGCCCCATTTCCCACTGTCCCCCTAAAGCTGTAACCACTTCCAAACACCAGCACAGAAACGCAGAATCTCTCTCCCACCCTCCAACAGCAACACTTCCTCATGGAACGTCAGATAAAGGCCAAACAGGCCGGGCTTACTGTGCAGGGATAAGGCCTGAGAAAGAAGAAAAACAAGAAGAATAGATAGCATTGAGTCTTTTCAACGTGTCCGTTATTTGAGGTTAGCACCAATACTTACTAGCAGGGCTCGTACGGCCGAAATATTCTGAGTGCATCACACAAAACGCCATATCTACTAAGCAAAGCTAGGCCGTAAGACACCTGCCACACCTTAAAGAGTCTCTATTATTAAATGTGTGGGCATACGGTGTCCTATGTTATAGCGATGCTAAATAAACATGGGCCTTATTTCCCGCCTCATTTTATATTAAATAGGTGTATAAAAGTTGTTTATATCACTCTGCGTGTTATTATACCTCTCTACGTGTTATTATATATCTCTACGTGTTATTATACCTCTATACGTGTTATTATATATCTCTGCGTGTTATTATACCTCTCTACGTGTTATTATATATCTCTGCGTGTTATTATACCTCTATACGTGTTATTATATATCTCTGCGTGTTATTATACCTCTCTACGTGTTATTATATATCTCTGCATGTTATTATACCTCTATACGTGTTATTATATATCTCTGCGTGTTATTATACCTCTCTACGTGTTATTATATATCTCTGCGTGTTATTATACCTCTATACGTGTTATTATATATCTCTGCGTGTTATTATACCTCTCTACGTGTTATTATATATCTCTGCGTGTTATTATACCTCTCTACGTGATATTATATATCTCTGCGTGTTATTATACCTCTATACGTGTTATTATATCTCTCTGCGTGTTTTTATACATCTCTACGTGTTATTATATATCTCTGCGTGTTATTATATATCTCTGTGTGTTATTATACCTCTACGTGTTATTATATATCTCTGCGTGTTATTATACCTCTCTACGTGTTATTATATATCTCTGCGTGTTATTATACCTCTCTACGCGTTATTATATATCTCTGCGTGTTATTATATCGCTCTGCGTGTTATTATATATCTCTGTGTGTTATTATACCTCTCTACGTGTTATTATATATCTCTGCGTGTTATTATACCTCTCTACGCGTTATTATATATCTCTGCGTGTTATTATATCGCTCTGCGTGTTATTATATATCTCTGTGTGTTATTATACCTCTCTACGTGTTATTATATATCTGTGTGTGTTATTATACCTCTACGTGTTATTATATATCTCTGCACGTTATTATACCTCGCTGCATGTTATTATATCTCTCTGCGTGTTATTATATCTCTCTGCGTGTTATTATATCTCTCTGCGTGTTATTATACCTCTCTGCGTGTTATTATACCTCTCTGCGTGTTATTATACCTCTCTACATGTTATTATATCTCTCTGCGTGTTATTATATCTCTCTGCGTGTTATTATATCTCTCTGCGTGTTATTATATTGCTCTATATGTTATTATAATACACTGCATATTATTATATTGCCCTGTGTGTTATTATATCACTCTGCATATTATTATATTGCTCTGCATGCTATTATATATCTCTGCATGTTATTATATCGCTCCGCGTGTTATTATATCACTCTGCATATTATTATATTGCTCTGCATGCTATTATATATCTCTGCATGTTATTATATCGCTCCGCGTGTTATTATATCTCTCTGAGTGTTATTTTATCGCTCTGCGTGTTATTATATCTCTTTGCGTGTTATTATATCGCTCTGCATGTTATTTTGTCGCTCTGTGTGTTATTATATCGCTCTGCAGGTTATTATATCGCTTTGCGTGTTATTATAATACACTGCATATTATTATAGGGCTCTGCAGGTTATTATATCGCTCTGCGTGTTATTATAATACACTGCATATTATTATAGGGCTCTGCAGGTTATTGTATCTCTCTGCAGGTTATTATATCACTCTGCGTGTTATTGTATCTCTCTGCGTGTTATTATATCACTCTGCGTGTTATTGTATCTCTCTGCAGGTTATTATATCGCTCTGCGTGTTATTATATCGCTCTGCATGTTATTTTGTCGCTCTGTGTGTTATTATATCGCTCTGCAGGTTATTATATCGCTTTGCGTGTTATTATAATACACTGCATATTATTATAGGGCTCTGCAGGTGTTTGTTGCAGAGATTACAGATTGGCTGGGGAAGGAAAGTTTAATTTTTGGACTACTCCAGTACTAGTACCAGTAAAAGTACCAGTACCAATACTCGGTTCTCCTGTATTCATAGCAGAACATTCTACGGCCCAATACAGGACCTGCACGTTCTCAAGATAGAAAATTCTGCAGGCGGTGGGAAGTGTAAAAGCCATACTCCTTACCCTTTTATATGACAGCAGGACCATGTGCATAGGGGTGTACAGTGACTTTTAATCCCTCAGTAAAAAAAAAAATATTGAAATAGGAGATTATAAAAAAGGTTTTACAGACAACATGAGTTATGATCCCTTAGAGACAAGAGGGCTCCCTCATCACTGGTATTACACTGAACATCGTGTTAATTCATGTGTGTGTTATGCCTGTTCCATATTAACCTGCCATTCCCTTCTTATCATATCAATTACTGCGTCTTTCATCAGACTTTCAGAAAGTGGCAATCCCCCCGAACTAGTTAAGCATAAAACCAAATCCCTCAAATAGTTACCATAATATGTACCAAATAGTGACCCTTATATGTACTAGTATTCATACCCTATCTGGCATTGATGCACAGAATGAGCTGGACCACCGTGTTACTCGCACCACCTGCTGGTAATAGGACTATGGTATCTCTACAGCACGACCCTGGGTGACCAGATGGGTTGAGGTACCCTGTTATATCACCCTTCAGTTCCTTGTGTGACCCGTCATGGTTTGTTCTGAGAAGCCATTCTACCACCGCAGGTTTTTACCACAACTGGACGTGGACACTTTGCCTTTCCTCTCTGGCCCATTGCAACCCGTGCCACACTATGCCCACTGCTGATATATAGGAAGGCCGCCATGTCCACAGCAGCAGGACATTTCGGAAGGTTCTGGATTACCTTTGTTTCTAGGATACATGTACTGTTGACATTAGGAAGACCGTTATTTCCACAGCAGTTACACCAATAGAATCAGCCACGTTTTGCTGTCCACTACAAGCTGTGTTATCTCGGACCTTTTGTTGTTCCTTTTGGGTGCAGTGCCCCTTTAAAACTCAGCTTTATGACTGTTATATATGTGGGTTGCATGTACACTTATTAGCCTAACATGTACAGACGAGCCAACGAGTATTCTAAAACTTGCCTTAAACTAGCCGGGTACATGCCGGGTACACGCTGGGTACATGCTGGGTACATTTCGGTGACATTTCTGCAGAGACTAATGGCCCATCGGATTACCACAGCAGGGGTTTGAATGGGACTGCCAGGGACCCCCGCTGTTAATCTGATGGGCCATTCACAATATACTCTTTTTTGACCTAACAATTGAGTGCTGCCCCTGTGATTTCGTCTAAACAATGGTATCGTATTTCCTATTCTTACCTTATGGGATTAGCATCTACATTATTTTCTAGTGGAGTGCCTGCCGTTCGCTGTGTTTTATATATAAAGGGATCACCAATCCCTGACCAAATCTGTGAAAAAAAGAGAAAAAACAGGCGCACACCTAGTGCATTAACGTAATAAAAATTGTATTCAAGGAACATAAAATCGAACAAATGCCCACTCACAAAGGTACTGCAATAAAAAGCATGTATGGGATAGGCTCTCATGTGCCAGCAACACGGTCCTCTCAGTCCGGCTCGAGGCAGTGGCGTCACGTGAGGACATTTGTTCGATTTTATGTTCCTTGAATACAATTTTTATTACGTTAATGCACTAGGTTTGCACCTGTTTTTTCTCTTATATATATATATATATATGCAGTTAGGTCCGGAAATAATTGGACACTGACACAATTTTCATAATTTTGGCTCCGTACGCCACCACAATGGATTTGAAGTGAAACAACCAAAATGCAATAGAAGTGCAGACTTTCAGCTTTAATTCAAGGGGTTGAACAAAAATATCGTATGAAACGATTAGGAATTGCAACCATTTTCATACACAGTCCCCTTATTTCAGGAGCTCAAATGTAATTGGAAAAATTAACACAATTATAAATAAAATGTTCATTTTTAATACTTTGTCGAGAATCCTTTGCAGGCAATGACTGCTTGAAGTCTGGAACGCATGGACATCACCAAACGCTGGGTTTCCTCCTTTGTGATGCTTTGCCAGGCCTTTACTGCAGCTGTCTTCAGTTGTTGTTTGTTCGTGGGTCTTTCTGCCTTAACTTTTGTCTTCAGCAAGTGAAATGCATGATCAATCGGGTTGAGATCAGGTGATTGACTCGGCCATTGCAGAATATTCCACTTCTTTGCCTTAAAAAACTCCTGGGTTGCTTTCGCAGTATGTTTTGTGTCATTGTCCATCTGTAAAGTGAAGCGCCGTCCAATCAACTTCGCTGAATTTGGCTGAATCTGAGCAGACAATATATCCCTATACACTTCAGAATTCATCCGGCTGCTTTGGATCATGAGCTGTTGCAAGCCTTCTCCACACTTTTTTCTTCCCATCATTCTGGTACAGGCTGATCTTAGTTTCATCTGTCCAAAGAATGCTGTTCCAGAACTGGGCTGGCTTTTTAAGATATTGTTTAGCAAAGTCTAATCTGGCCTTTCTATTCTTGAGGCTTATGAATGGTTTGCACCTTGTGGTGAACCCTCTGTATTTGCTCTCGTGAAGTCTTCTCTTTATGGTAGACTTGGATAATGATATGCCTACCTCCTGGAGAGTGTTCTTCACCTGGCTGGATGTTGTGAAGGGGTTTTTCTTTACCATGGAAAGGATCCTACGATCATCCACCACTGTTGTCTTCCGTGGATGTCCAGGCCTTTTTGTGTTGCAGAGCTCACCAGTGCGTTCTTTTTTTATCAGAATGTACCAAACTATTGATTTGGCCGCTCCTAATGTTCCTGCTATCTCTCTGATGGGTTTTCTTTTTTATTGCAGCCCAAGGCCGCGTGTATATTGCCCACGACCGGCGACAGCCCTTGAAAAATCAAATATTCCCGGCTTCCAAAGTCCGCGACGCGACGTCGCTCCGTCGCATTGCCGCCGTCGCGCTTACTATAAGCGCACGTGGCAGCGGCAATGTATTTGTTTTTGGGCGGCGTCGCATTGCCGTCGCCCGTCGCGGGCACTAAACGCACGGCCTAAGGATGCCCTGTTTCACTTGCATTGAGAGCTCTTACTGTATGCCCGCAGACCTGGCACTGGGGACTGACCTGCGGCATCCAATACTGGGGCCCGTATCTCATGAAGTAGGTAGGGGATACCCGAGGCTGAAACCAATGTGGTACAGCTCAGGAGACCCCCTGTATATGTACACTTGTATTGTAATGTATATTTATACAGTACGCTCGCCTGTAACAGCCGTGCATGGAAACGCAGCATCCCCACGCAGTTCTTACAGGCTTTTTTTTTCTATCAGCTATCGCGCTGTACAAGTTTAAGCGCGATAGCGCAGGGGGGGGGGGGGGCAGAAGCAGCTCGCGCAATCTGGCAGATTTTTGCTCGACTGGAACAAAATGCCCTGAATATGTTAGTGAATCGCGCCTTTGGCATCACTTTTTAATGGCCGAGCAACATTTTTCCAATTGGGCGCAAAAACGCGGAGCTTAGTGCATAGCCCCCTTCGTCCTATAGACTCACGCACAAGTCATGAAAACATTTGAACATTATAACAGGAATATACAGTGAGATCTCTATTCTACATTATGCTTTAAAATCTCTGTGCTGACATTCAGCCTGTCTTATGTTAATAATGTCATTATTATTGTATAGAGCTACATGAACATATATATATACATCTCAAGAGAACCAAAGAAAAATGAAGTAGCACCTCTAATATATCCTAAACAAAGCTATAAATTAATTAACCCAACTATATATATATATATATGTAACACCGTTTCCCCCCCCAATCGCAGATAGGGACCATGTGGGGAAATCTACACTCGTGTTACCGGCTGTGGTGCGTTACCTGATAGGCTCACAGAAGGCCTGAACCTCCGCCACTGGGAGCCTGGGGAAACCTGATCATTCGTTGAACACAGCGCCTCCACCTGTAAGGGCTCCCACCTGAGTGGGATGGTCCTCTTACAGGACCCACAATAATAAGACACGCACACAGTGTATGCTAATAACTGTTTACTATTGTAACTACTAATAATAACTTCGGTACCTGTACCACACAGAATGGGATCGGGGCTACATATATATATACATATACACATACACACACACTGTATAATATAATTATATATTTATTACAATTTTTCATTTGACATAATTCTAAACTCTGAGCTGATAATTTAGCTTCTTCTGTATAAACCTGTAAAAAGTTTTTTTCCCCCTGAATCTTGATCTGATCAGCCAGGTTGTCTGCAATTCATTTACATTTTGAGGCTTTTAGTAAATTTCTCCCAAGGCTCGGTGCTTTTCAGCAATATATCTTTCATCAGCATATCAGCGGCGTGCAGGCTCAGCCTGACGGGTCCCGGAGGGGTGGAACTCTGCACAGAGAGCGAATATAACCACTAACTTATGTCTGACACAGAACTTACAAACTACGTCTATTTCTCCAATTAACAAATACAAGTGAATATCTATCTTATTTAACACCCGGTACGGTGCGTGGGATACTGGGTTATGGTTTCTTATTTAACACCCGGTACGGTGCGTGGGATACTGGGTTATGGTTTCTTATTTAACACCCGGTGCGGTGCGTTGGATACTGGGTTATGGTTTCTTATTTAACACCCGGTACGGTGCGTTGGATACTGGGTTATGGTTTCTTATTTAACACCCGGTGCGGTGCGTTGGATACTGGGTTATGGTTTCTTATTTAACACCCGGTACGGTGCGTTGGATACTGGGTTATGGTTTCTTATTTAACACCCGGTACGGTGCGTGGGATACTGGGTTATGGTTTCTTATTTAACACCCGGTACGGTGCGTTGGATACTGGGTTATGGTTTCTTATTTAACACCCGGTACGGTGCGTGGGATACTGGGTTATGGTTTCTTATTTAACACCCGGTACGGTGCGTGGGATACTGGGTTATGGTTACTTATTTAACACCCGGTACGGTGCGTGGGATACTGGGTTATGGTTTCTTATTTAACACCCGGTACGGTGCGTGGGATACTGGGTTATGGTTTCTTATTTAACACCCGGTACGGTGCGTTGGATACTGGGTTATGGTTTCTTATTTAACACCCAGTACGGTGCGTTGGATACTGGGTTATGGTTTCTTATTTAACACCCGGTACGGTGCGTGGGATACTGGGTTATGGTTTCTTATTTAACACCCGGTACGGTGCGTTGGATCCTGGGTTATGGTTTCTTATTTAACACCCGGTACGGTGCGTGGGATACTGGGTTATGGTTTCTTATTTAACACCCGGTACGGTGCGTGGGACACTGGGTTATGGTTTCTTATTTAACACCCGGTACGGTGCGTGGGATACTGGGTTATGGTTACTTATTTAACACCCGGTACGGTGCGTGGGATACTGGGTTATGGTTTCTTATTTAACACCCGGTACGGTGCGTGGGATACTGGGTTATGGTTTCTTATTTAACACCCGGTACGGTGCGTTGGATACTGGGTTATGGTTTCTTATTTAACACCCGGTACGGTGCATTGGATACTGGGTTATGGTTTCTTATTTAACACCCGGTACGGTGCGTGGGATACTGGGTTATGGTTTCTTATTTAACACCCGGTACGGTGCGTTGGATCCTGGGTTATGGTTTCTTATTTAACACCCGGTACGGTGCGTGGGATACTGGGTTATGGTTTCTTATTTAACACCCGGTACGGTGCGTGGGACACTGGGTTATGGTTTCTTATTTAACACCCGGTACGGTGCGTGGGATACTGGGTTATGGTTACTTATTTAACACCCGGTACGGTGCGTGGGATACTGGGTTATGGTTTCTTATTTAACACCCGGTACGGTGCGTGGGATACTGGGTTATGGTTTCTTATTTAACACCCGGTGCGGTGCGTTGGATACTGGGTTATGGTTTCTTATTTAACACCCGGTGCGGTGCGTTGGATACTGGGTTATGGTTTCTTATTTAACACCCGGTACGGTGCGTGGGATACTGGGTTATGGTTTCTTATTTAACACCCGGTGCGGTGAGTTGGATACTGGGTTATGGTTACTTATTTAACACCCGGTACGGTGCGTTGGATACTGGGTTATGGTTTCTTATTTAACACCCGGTACGGTGCGCTGGATACTGGGTTATGGTTTCTTATTTAACACCCGGTACGGTGCGTGGGATACTGGGTTATGGTTTCTTATTTAACACCCGGTACGGTGCGTGGGATACTGGGTTATGGTTTCTTATTTAACACCCGGTACGGTGCGTTGGATACTGGGTTATGGTTTCTTATTTAACACCCGGTACGGTGCGTGGGATACTGGGTTATGGTTTCTTATTTAACACCCGGTACGGTGCGTTGGATACTGGGTTATGGTTTCTTATTTTACACCCGGTACGGTGCGTGGGATACTGGGTTATGGTTACTTATTTAACACCCGGTACGGTGCGTGGGATACTGGGTTATGGTTTCTTATTTAACACCCGGTACGGTGCGTGGGATACTGGGTTATGGTTTCTTATTTAACACCCGGTATGGTGCGTTGGATACTGGGTTATGGTTACTTATTTAACACCCGGTACGGTGCGTGGGATACTGGGTTATGGTTTCTTATTTAACACCCGGTACGGTGCGTGGGACACTGGGTTATGGTTTCTTATTTAACACCCGGTACGGTGCGTTGGATACTGGGTTATGGTTACTTATTTAACACCCGGTACGGTGCGTGGGATACTGGGTTATGGTTTCTTATTTAACACCCGGTACGGTGCGTTGGATACTGGGTTATGGTTTCTTATTTAACACCCGGTACGGTGCGTGGGATACTGGGTTATGGTTTCTTATTTAACACCCGGTACGGTGCGTGGGATACTGGGTTATGGTTTCTTATTTAACACCCGGTACGGTGCGTGGGATACTGGGTTATGGTTACTTATTTAACACCCGGTACGGTGCGTGGGATACTGAGTTATGGTTTCTTATTTAACACCCGGTACGGTGCGTGGGATACTGGGTTATGGTTTCTTATTTAACACCCGGTACGGTGCGTTGGATACTGGGTTATGGTTTCTTATTTAACACCCGGTACGGTGCGTGGGATACTGGGTTATGGTTTCTTATTTAACACCCGGTACGGTGCGTGGGATACTGGGTTATGGTTTCTTATTTAACACCCGGTACGGTGCGTTGGATACTGGGTTATGGTTACTTATTTAACACCCGGTACGGTGCATTGGATACTGGGTTATGGTTTCTTATTTAACACCCGGTACGGTGCGTGGGATACTGGGTTATGGTTTCTTATTTTACACCCGGTACGGTGCGTGGGATACTGGGTTATGGTTACTTATTTAACACCCGGTACGGTGCGTTGGATACTGGGTTATGGTTTCTTATTTAACACCCGGTACGGTGCGTGGGATACTGGGTTATGGTTTCTTATTTAACACCCGGTACGGTGCGTGGGATACTGGGTTATGGTTTCTTATTTAACACCCGGTACGGTGCGTGGGATACTGGGTTATGGTTTCTTATTTAACACCCGGTACGGTGCATTGGATACTGGGTTATGGTTTCTTATTTAACACCCGGTACGGTGCGTGGGATACTGGGTTATGGTTTCTTATTTACACCCGGTACGGTGCGTTGGATACTGGGTTATGGTTTCTTATTTAACACCCGGTACGGTGCGTGGGATACTGGGTTATGGTTTCTTATTTAACACCCGGTACGGTGCGTGGGACACTGGGTTATGGTTTCTTATTTAACACCCGGTACGGTGCGTGGGATACTGGGTTATGGTTTCTTATTTAACACCCGGTACGGTGCGTGGGACACTGGGTTATGGTTTCTTATTTAACACCCGGTACGGTGCGTTGGATACTGGGTTATGGTTACTTATTTAACACCCGGTACGGTGCGTGGGATACTGGGTTATGGTTTCTTATTTAACACCCGGTACGGTGCGTGGGACACTGGGTTATGGTTTCTTATTTAACACCCGGTACGGTGCGTGGGATACTGGGTTATGGTTTCTTATTTTACACCCGGTACGGTGCGTGGGATACTGGGTTATGGTTACTTATTTAACACCCGGTACGGTGCGTTGGATACTGGGTTATGGTTTCTTATTTAACACCCGGTACGGTGCGTGGGATACTGGGTTATGGTTTCTTATTTAACACCCGGTACGGTGCGTGGGATACTGGGTTATGGTTTCTTATTTAACACCCGGTACGGTGCGTGGGATACTGGGTTATGGTTTCTTATTTAACACCCGGTACGGTGCATTGGATACTGGGTTATGGTTTCTTATTTAACACCCGGTACGGTGCGTGGGATACTGGGTTATGGTTTCTTATTTACACCCGGTACGGTGCGTTGGATACTGGGTTATGGTTTCTTATTTAACACCCGGTACGGTGCGTGGGATACTGGGTTATGGTTTCTTATTTAACACCCGGTACGGTGCGTGGGACACTGGGTTATGGTTTCTTATTTAACACCCGGTACGGTGCGTGGGATACTGGGTTATGGTTTCTTATTTAACACCCGGTACGGTGCGTGGGACACTGGGTTATGGTTTCTTATTTAACACCCGGTACGGTGCGTTGGATACTGGGTTATGGTTACTTATTTAACACCCGGTACGGTGCGTGGGATACTGGGTTATGGTTTCTTATTTAACACCCGGTACGGTGCGTTGGATACTGGGTTATGGTTTCTTATTTAACACCCGGTACGGTGCGTGGGATACTGGGTTATGGTTTCTTATTTAACACCCGGTACGGTGCGTGGGATACTGGGTTATGGTTTCTTATTTAACACCCGGTACGGTGCGTGGGATACTGGGTTATGGTTACTTATTTAACACCCGGTACGGTGCGTGGGATACTGAGTTATGGTTTCTTATTTAACACCCGGTACGGTGCGTGGGATACTGGGTTATGGTTTCTTATTTAACACCCGGTACGGTGCGTTGGATACTGGGTTATGGTTTCTTATTTAACACCCGGTACGGTGCGTGGGATACTGGGTTATGGTTTCTTATTTAACACCCGGTACGGTGCGTGGGATACTGGGTTATGGTTTCTTATTTAACACCCGGTACGGTGCGTGGGATACTGGGTTATGGTTACTTATTTAACACCCGGTACGGTGCGTTGGATACTGGGTTATGGTTTCTTATTTAACACCCGGTACGGTGCGTGGGATACTGGGTTATGGTTTCTTATTTAACACCCGGTACGGTGCGTGGGATACTGGGTTATGGTTTCTTATTTAACACCCGGTACGGTGCGTGGGATACTGGGTTATGGTTTCTTATTTAACACCCGGTACGGTGCATTGGATACTGGGTTATGGTTTCTTATTTAACACCCGGTACGGTGCGTTGGATACTGGGTTATGGTTTCTTATTTAACACCCGGTACGGTGCGTGGGATACTGGGTTATGGTTTCTTATTTAACACCCGGTACGGTGCGTGGGATACTGGGTTATGGTTTCTTATTTAACACCCGGTACGGTGCGTTGGATACTGGGTTATGGTTACTTATTTAACACCCGGTACGGTGCATTGGATACTGGGTTATGGTTTCTTATTTAACACCCGGTACGGTGCGTGGGATACTGGGTTATGGTTTCTTATTTTACACCCGGTACGGTGCGTGGGATACTGGGTTATGGTTACTTATTTAACACCCGGTACGGTGCGTTGGATACTGGGTTATGGTTTCTTATTTAACACCCGGTACGGTGCGTGGGATACTGGGTTATGGTTTCTTATTTAACACCCGGTACGGTGCGTGGGATACTGGGTTATGGTTTCTTATTTAACACCCGGTACGGTGCGTGGGATACTGGGTTATGGTTTCTTATTTAACACCCGGTACGGTGCATTGGATACTGGGTTATGGTTTCTTATTTAACACCCGGTACGGTGCGTGGGATACTGGGTTATGGTTTCTTATTTACACCCGGTACGGTGCGTTGGATACTGGGTTATGGTTTCTTATTTAACACCCGGTACGGTGCGTGGGATACTGGGTTATGGTTTCTTATTTAACACCCGGTACGGTGCGTGGGATACTGGGTTATGGTTTCTTATTTAACACCCGGTACGGTGCGTGGGATACTGGGTTATGGTTTCTTATTTAACACCCGGTACGGTGCGTTGGATACTGGGTTATGGTTTCTTATTTAACACCCGGTACGGTGCGTGGGATACTGGGTTATGGTTTCTTATTTAACACCCGGTACGGTGCGTTGGATACTGGGTTATGGTTTCTTATTTAACACCCGGTACGGTGCGTTGGATACTGGGTTATGGTTTCTTATTTAACACCCGGTACGGTGCGTTGGATACTGGGTTATGGTTTCTTATTTAACACCCGGTACGGTGCATTGGATACTGGGTTATGGTTTCTTATTTAACACCCGGTACGGTGCGTTGGATACTGGGTTATGGTTTCTTATTTAACACCCGGTACGGTGCGTTGGATACTGGGTTATGGTTTCTTATTTAACACCCGGTACGGTGCGTGGGATACTGGGTTATGGTTTCTTATTTAACACCCGGTACGGTGCGTGGGATACTGGGTTATGGTTTCTTATTTAACACCCGGTACGGTGCATTGGATACTGGGTTATGGTTTCTTATTTAACACCCGGTACGGTGCGTGGGATACTGGGTTATGGTTTCTTATTTACACCCGGTACGGTGCGTTGGATACTGGGTTATGGTTTCTTATTTAACACCCGGTACGGTGCGTGGGATACTGGGTTATGGTTTCTTATTTAACACCCGGTACGGTGCGTGGGATACTGGGTTATGGTTTCTTATTTAACACCCGGTACGGTGCGTGGGATACTGGGTTATGGTTTCTTATTTAACACCCGGTACGGTGCATTGGATACTGGGTTATGGTTTCTTATTTAACACCCGGTACGGTGCGTGGGATACTGGGTTATGGTTTCTTATTTAACACCCGGTACGGTGCATTGGATACTGGGTTATGGTTTCTTATTTAACACCCGGTACGGTGCGTGGGATACTGGGTTATGGTTTCTTATTTACACCCGGTACGGTGCGTTGGATACTGGGTTATGGTTTCTTATTTAACACCCGGTACGGTGCGTGGGATACTGGGTTATGGTTTCTTATTTAACACCCGGTACGGTGCGTGGGATACTGGGTTATGGTTTCTTATTTAACACCCGGTACGGTGCTTGGGATACTGGGTTATGGTTTCTTATTTAACACCCGGTACGGTGCGTTGGATACTGGGTTATGGTTTCTTATTTAACACCCGGTACGGTGCGTTGGATACTGGGTTATGGTTTCTTATTTAACACCCGGTACGGTGCGTGGGATACTGGGTTATGGTTTCTTATTTAACACCCGGTACGGTGCGTTGGATACTGGGTTATGGTTTCTTATTTAACACCCGGTACGGTGCGTTGGATACTGGGTTATGGTTTCTTATTTAACACCCGGTACGGTGCGTTGGATACTGGGTTATGGTTTCTTATTTAACACCCGGTACGGTGCATTGGATACTGGGTTATGGTTTCTTATTTAACACCCGGTACGGTGCGTTGGATACTGGGTTATGGTTTCTTATTTAACACCCGGTACGGTGCGTTGGATACTGGGTTATGGTTTCTTATTTAACACCCGGTACGGTGCGTGGGATACTGGGTTATGGTTTCTTATTTAACACCCGGTACGGTGCGTGGGATACTGGGTTATGGTTTCTTATTTAACACCCGGTACGGTGCATTGGATACTGGGTTATGGTTTCTTATTTAACACCCGGTACGGTGCGTGGGATACTGGGTTATGGTTTCTTATTTACACCCGGTACGGTGCGTTGGATACTGGGTTATGGTTTCTTATTTAACACCCGGTACGGTGCGTGGGATACTGGGTTATGGTTTCTTATTTAACACCCGGTACGGTGCGTGGGATACTGGGTTATGGTTTCTTATTTAACACCCGGTACGGTGCGTGGGATACTGGGTTATGGTTTCTTATTTAACACCCGGTACGGTGCATTGGATACTGGGTTATGGTTTCTTATTTAACACCCGGTACGGTGCGTGGGATACTGGGTTATGGTTTCTTATTTATGGCACAGTGGTAGAGGCTTTCGGTTCATTGCCTGCTGCTGGGTAAGTAAATAGATGAGGAGCTCTGGCAGCCCAGGGGCTCAGGAATGATGCTCTTGTCTGCACATAGAGACTTGAATGATATTTACGATCCCTTCTTGTCCTCCTCTTTGGATTTCCCCTCATTGCTCGGTCTCAGCCTGCACCCCACGCTCAGGGCCCAGGGATTTTCCAAGTACTTAACCGTTTCAATGCTGCAAGTCCAACAGCACCCGCGTTCCCCCGGACCCTCGGGATTTGCGCCCATGTGACTGCTTCGGTAGCGATTAGATGGGGTGACCATCCTCCGATAATAAAAACAGAAGTGGGGAGCACCCGGTGGATCTGTCGGCCCAATCAGCGTCTAGAAAATGAGCAATAGCATGATAACGTAACTGTAAGGCTGCGTCCCTGCTAGCGCTGAGCGGGCAGCGCTTGGTCAGGTGACTTACATATATATATATATATATATATATATATATATATATATATATGCAAGTCCCCGCTCACGCGATGCGTGCCCGCATATGCGCGGGCACACACGCTCACCGGCGCTCTGCGCTTACATAAACAAATTTTTCATACTTACAAGCTCAGCTTCCCCTGCATTGTCCCCCCCGCGAGCGCTTGCGAAAATTTAAAGGACACCCACGCTCATGCTTAGAGAGCTCTCCAAGCATGAGCGCGCTCAGCGCCAGCGGGGACAAAGCCAAAAGGTTTCTACAACGTCTTAACTCCCCACCTTAGTTCCATCAGTCTATGTTATTATTTAGTTTGACACTTTATTGTATCACTTTGATATTATTATATTATTGCTCTAAAATATTATATCTCTCTGCGCGTTATTATATCTCTCTGCGCGTTATTATATCTCTCTGCGCGTTATTATATCTCTCTGCGCGTTATTATATCTCTCTGCGCGTTATTATATCTCTGCGCGTTATTATATCTCTCTGCGCGTTATTATATCTCTCTGCGCGTTATTATCTCTGCGCGTTATTATATCTCTCTGCGCGTTTTTTTATCTCTCTGCGCGTTATTATATCCCTCTGCGCGTTATTATATCTCTGCGCGTTATTATATCCCTCTGCGCGTTATTATATCTCTCTGCGCGTTATTATATCTCTCTGCGCGTTATTATATCTCTCTGCGCGTTATTATATCTCTCTGCGCGTTATTATATCTCTGCGCGTTATTATATCTCTGCGCGTTATTATATCTCTGCGCGTTATTATATCTCTGCGCGTTATTATATCTCTGCGCGTTATTATATCTCGCACTGTTCCGCTCTCGCACTGTTCCGCTCTCGCACTGTTCCGCTCTCGCACTGTTCCGCTCTCGCACTGTTCCGCTCTCGCACTGTTCCGCTCTCGCACTGTTCCGCTCTCGCACTGTTCCGCGCTCGCACTGTTCCGCGCTCGCACTGTTCCGCGCTCGCACTGTTCCGCTCTCGCACTGTTCCGCTCTCGCACTGTTCCGCGCGCTCGCAGTGTTCCGCGCGCTCGCAGTGTTCCGCGCGCTCGCACTGTTCCGCGCTCTCGCACTGTTCCGCGCTCTCGCACTGTTCCGCGCTCTCGCACTGTTCCGCGCTCTCGCAGTGTTCCGCGCGCTCGCAGTGTTCCACGCGCTCGCAGTGTTCCGCGCTCTCGCAGTGTTCCGCGCTCTCGCAGTGTTCCGCTCTCGCAGTGTTCCGCGCTCGCAGTGTTCCGCGCTCGCAGTGTTCCGCTCTCGCAGTGTTCCGCGCTCGCAGTGTTCTGCGCTGCGCAATGTGTTTGTGCTTTATAAATAACACTAATAATAATAAAAGGAGTTACTGTCCCAAAGAGCTTATGATCTTAACAGTACGACATAATGTTTCAGAGCAGCGTGTGACAGTGACAGAGCAGCGTGTGACAGTGACAGAGCAGCGTGTGACAGTGACAGAGCAGCGTCTGAGAGAGCAGCGTATGACAGTGACAGAGCAGCGTGTGACAGTGACAGAGCAGCGTGTGACAGTGACAGAGCAGCGTGTGACAGTGACAGAGCAGCGTGTGACAGTGACAGAGCAACGTGTGACAATGACAGAGCAGCGTGTGACAGTGACAGAGCAGCATGTGACAGTGACAGAGCAGCATGTGACAGTGACAGAGCAGTGGGTGACAGTGACAGAGCAGTGGGTGACAGTGACAGAGCAGTGGGTGACAGTGACAAAGCAGCGGGTGACAGTGCCAGAGCAGCGTATGACAGTGACAGAGCAGGGTGTGACAGTGACAGTGCAGCATATGACAGTGAAAGAGCAGCATGTGACAGTGACAGAGCAGTGTGTGACAGTGAATGACAGTGATAGAGCAGCGTGTGACAGTGACAGAGCAGCTTGTGACAGTGACAGAGCAGTGTGTGACAGAGCAGCATATGACAGTGACAGAGAAGCGTATGACCGAGCAGTATGTGACAGTGACAGAGCAGCGTATGACAGAGCAGCGTATGACAGAGCAGTGTGTGACAGTGACAGAGCAGCGTATGACAGCAGTGTGTGACAGTGACAGAGCAGCGTATGGCAGAGCAGTGTGTGACAGAGCAGTGTATGACAGTGACAGAGCAGCGTATGACAGAGCAATGTGTGACAGTGACAGAGCAGCATATGACAGTGACAGAGCAGCGTATGACAGCAGTGTGTGACAGTGACAGAGCAGCGTATGACAGTGATAGAGCAGCGTATGACAGAGCAGTGTGTGACAGTGACAGTGCATGACAGAGCAGTTTATGACAGTGACAGTGCAGCATATGACAGTGACAGAGCAGCGTATGACAGAGCAGTGTGTGACAGTGAGAGAGCAGCGTATGATAGAGCAGTGTGTGACAGTGACAGAGCAGTGTATGACAGAGCAGTGTATGACAGTTACAGAGCAATGTGTGACAGTGACAGAGCAGCGTATGACAGAGCAGTGTGTGACAGTGACAGATCAGTGTATGACAGAGCAGTGTATGACAGAGACAGAGCAGCGTATGACAGGGACAGAGCAGCGTATGACAGAGCTGTGTATGACAGGGACAGAGCAGTGTGTGACAGAGCAGCGTATATGACAGAGCAGTGTATGACAGGGACAGAGCAGTGTATATGACAGAGCAGTGTATGACAGTGATAGAGCAGTGTGTGACAGTGACAGATCAGTGTATGACAGAGCAGTGTATGACAGTGACAGAGCAGCGTATGACAGAGCAGTGTATGACAGTGACAGAGCAGTGTATGACAGAGCAGTGTATGACAGTGACAGAGCAGCGTATGACAGAGCAGTGTATGACAGTGACAGAGCAGCGTATGACAGAGCATTGTATGACAGTGACAGAGCAGTGTATGACAGTGACAGAGCAGTGTATGACAGAGCAGTGTATGACAGAGCAGTGTATGACAGTGACAGAGCAGCGTATGACAGAGCAGTGTATGACAGAGCAGTGTATGACCGTGACAGAGCAGCGTATGACAGAGCAGTGTATGACAGTGACAGAGCAGCGTATGACAGAGCAGTGTATGACAGTGACAGAGCAGTGTATGACAGTGACAGAGCAGCGTATGACAGAGCAGTGTATGACAGTGACAGAGCCTGCAGCAGCTAGTTCTCCTCCAGCCTTTCACAGGAGAGAGGATATACAGTACTGTTTGGTATTATCTGTGAGGAGAAGCAGTGAGTGATGAGCTGGACGAGGGGAAGTCCTCATTACTCAAAGTGACCACATGACTCTCACATGTGGTGTAGGAGACCCCAGGAGTGACAGGATAAGGTGAGAGGCTGACGTATCTGCCTCATAGGCTCCTGTGTAATAATGTCAGTGCCAGAGCAGAGTGCAGCACTGTGGCTCTTAAAGGGTTAATTTATATTGCCATACCATTACTATACAGACTGCTGGGAATACATGTGGTAACGTGTATTCACATACACATACCGTACATATCGTACAATATGGACCACCCAGAAAAATAAGGCATATCAGGTGTTACATAGCTAAGTGCTTTTACTTTTACATTCAACATACAGTACGTATTTCATCCTGTACGGCACTGAATACACGCTTACTGCTATATATGAATAAATAATAATAATATGTTCAGCTCTGTATAATACATGATATATTGCTGGGAGGGTTTAATTTCTAACTCATAAAACTCTTTGTTCTCCCGACGAGGTCTCTGGGTAAAGCTCGCAGTAAGAGTAACAAGCTCGTCTCCAAATGTAAAGTGTGATCAGCTGAGCACTTCCTGCGACTAATGCGAGGCGCGGGGATCCTTTTATCTTCCAACAAGTCATATTTCTCACTTTTTATGCATTTTGCTTAAACTACAGAATCCTTTAGAAAATGACATTCAGAGCCTATTATCAAATGTACGCCCCATAAACATTTCAGGTAGAAGAATATCAGATTCTAGCGCTGAATGCAGAAAGCTTCATCCGTCTCTGACTTCGAGGAACAATATATCTGCAGAATCCCAAGATTAATCTCTTTGCTGTTTATATGATGGAGAGTATATTTTTTACTGTTGATTTCATAAAAGCTGGCTCAGAATATTCCATATATCCGCTAATGGGAAATGTTCATAGACAGTTGTGCAGTTCTGCGTTGTGTATTCACTTTTCCCTTCTAGTCCAGGTCGCTCACAGAGAAGTCACACACAGGCGCAGAGGCTCAAAGCTTCTTGTCACCTTAACCTAACTTAATAGAACGTTAATCCAGTAACAGTGTTTCTGCAAAGGACAATAATGCAACAGGAAGTCATTTCCTCTCCAGTAACCAGCGTGGTGTTAACGTTCTGGGCTGAGCGACACCGGGCTCTTCCTTGTTTCATTATTATCTTGGGTTACAGCCGGTCGGCTCAACCCCAGTCCTCAAGAAACACCAACAGCTCAGGTTTTAAAGATAGCCCAGACTGTGCTGAAGCAGGGATATCCTGACCTGTTGGGAGGTCTTGAGGCCCCTGGTTAGAGGAATGGGTGATATTGCAGCAGAAAGGTGTGCGGGATTTTCCTCTTTTTTGGAAATCTCTCTAATGGAAATGGACAAAACTGTCAAAATCCAACCCATGCACCAGAATCTGAAAACGGAGGGGTTACACCCCCCCCCTCCCTCCAAATAACAAAGAGTGAGACACATGGGCTCAAAAAGAAGCACACCTGAGGTACCTGGGAGATATGCTAATGAGATATGCAAAGTATATTTAAATAAGTCCCATCCCACATTTCCTAAAAGAATCTCCATAAGAACTATATTGTGGGGACATCGAAGCTACCCACAACCTCTGCTATTCTGGGCTGTAGCTCTAGCAGTAGGTTGTGGGGTCTCTCTGTGCCCCCCTCTCTCTCTCTCTCTCCTACCCCCCTCTTCCCCTCTCTCTTTCCCCCTCTATCTCCCTCATCCTCCCCCCGCGGCTGTAATTACATTCCGGTGGAGATTTTGCGTGTCTGCTCTCTAAATCCGTGAATCTTCTGCGTGTTTTTATTAAACGCACACACACAAATTACTGCACGCCTTTCTCTTCCTTAGAGGGCATCTAGTTGGTCAGTAGGTCAGTATCTTGACCATACTGGTTAACAGTTATTCTTGCATCTTAGCTGTTTGACCACTGCTGCTTCTTGGTCACTCTGGGACAGCTGATTATAAGCGCTTTCTCAGCCTCTCGGCATTAACCCTAACACAGTAACACAGATTTCATAATATGTTCAAATGTACAAATCCTGGGGCTCAATGGATAAGATCTTACACCCGACAACCCCCCCCCCCCCCGTTTCACCCTAATCCTTAAAGGGTCAAATGCTTCAGGACAATCAATCACCCGCACGGCTTCATCTTCATGGGCGGAGACTACCTGTGAACACACCGTACACACTGGTGTCACGCCTACGTATTGTACACACATTTTTATTGCATTAGCGAACTACTACATATTTACATCATCTTCTCTGAGCTCTAAATATCAGGGTTTCCGTTTAACAGGAGAAACACCCAAGCATCTAGTACATATCATTAGTACAGTAACACATTAAGATTTGCGATTTGGTCAATAACAATTACTGGGTGTAATAATATACTCAGTGACCATTCACAATGTAGCTAAAGCCTGTATTTTTTGCTTCCATAACAATGCAAAGATACGCCCTTTCCTCTGTCGCTCTACGGCTAAAACTCTGACTCAGGCCCTCATTCTCTCCCACCTCAATTACTGTAACCTCCTGCTGTCTGGCCTTCCTGCCTCTCACCTGTCTCCCCTACAATCTATCCTAAACGCTGCTGCCAGAATCACTCTACTCTTTCCTAGATCTGTCTCAGCGTCTCCCCTCCTGAAATCCCTCTCCTGGCTTCCAATCAAATCCCGCATCTCACACTCCATTCTTCTCCTCACTTTTAAAGCTTTACACTCTTCTGCCCCTCCTTACATCTCAGCCCTAATTTCTCGCTATGCACCATCCCGACTCTTGCGTTCTGCTCAAGGATGTCTTCTTTCTACCCCCTTTTTATCTAAAGCCCTCTCCCGCCTTAAACCTCTCACACTGACTGCCCCACACCCCTGGAATGCCCTTCCCCTCAGTACCCGACTAGCACCCTCTCGCCTCACCTCCTGTAACAAAGCCTATGAGTAGCACTGTGGCTGATACTTTACATCTCTGTTGCACTGACCGTGGCCCCTTACAGACGCACTTACCCACCCTCTTACTGTCTCTGTAAGTTCTCCCTACTTACCACTTGTGTACCTGCGCGTGTATCTGCGCGTGTATCTGAACGTGTATCTGCGCGTGTATCTGCGCGTATCTGGGCGCGTATCTGCGCGTGTATCTGAGCGTGTATCTGAGCGTGTATCTGGGCGTGTATCTGGGCGTGTATCTGGGCGTGTATCTGAACGTGTATCTGCGCGTGTATCTGCGCGTATCTGGGCGCGTATCTGCGCGTGTATCTGAGCGTGTATCTGAGCGTGTATCTGGGCGTGTATCTGGGCGTGTATCTGGGCGTGTATCTGGGCGTGTATCTGGGCGTGTATCTGGGCGTGTATCTGGGCGCGTATCTGCGCGCGTATCTGGGCGCGTATCTGCGCGCGTATCTGCGCGCGTATCTGCGCGTATCTGCTCGCGTATATGCGCGCGTATCTGCGCGCGTATCTGCGCGCGTATCTGCGCGTATCTGCGCGTGTATCTGCGCGCGTATCTGCGCGCGTATCTGCGCGCGTATCTGCGCGTGTATCTGCGCGTATCTGCGCGCGTATCTGCGCGCGTATCTGCGCGTGTATCTGCGCGCGTATCTGGGCGTGTATCTGCGCGCGTATCTGCGCGCGTATCTGGGCGTGTATCTGCGCGTGTATCTGCGCGCGTATCTGCGCGTGTATCTGCGCGCGTATCTGCGCGTGTATCTGCGCGTATCTGCGCGCGTATCTGCGCGCGGATCTGCGCGTATCTGCGCGTGTATCTGCGCGCGTATCTGCGCGCGTATCTGCGCGTATCTGCGCGTGTATCTGCGCGCGTATCTGCGCGCGTATCTGCGCGTGTATCTGCGCGTGTATCTGCACGTTACCAAATCAGTGCCATGTTTTCTATTACAGTTCTATAAAAATTCCATTCTGAAGTAGCAGCCTGGGAATGGTCTCACTGGGAATGGTCTCACTGGGAATGGTCTCACTGGGAATGGTCTCACTGGTCTCAGTGGTCTCACTGGGAATGGTCTCACTGGGAATGGTCTCACTGGTCTCACTGGTCTCACTGGTCTCACTGGGAATGGTCTCACTGGGAATGGTCTCACTGGTCACTGGGAATGGTCTCACTGGTCACTGGGAATGGTCTCACTGGTCTCACTGGGAATGGTCTCACTGGGAATGGTCTCACTGGTCACTGGGAATGGTCTCACTGGTCACTGGGAATGGTCTCACTGGTCACTGGGAATGGTCTCACTGGTCACACTGGGAATGGTCTCACTGGGAATGGTCTCACTGGTCCCACTGGGAATGGTCTCACTGGGAATGGTCTCACTGGGAATGGTCTCACTGGGAATGGTCACACTGGGAATGGTCTCACTGGTCTCACTGGTCCCACTGGGAATGGTCTCACTGGGAATGGTCTCACTGGTCTCACTGGTCCCACTGGGAATGGTCTCACTGGGAATGGTCTCACTGGTCCCACTGGGAATGGTCTCACTGGGAATGGTCTCACTGGTCTCACTGGTCCCACTGGGAATGGTCTCACTGGTCACTGGGAATGGTCTCACTGGGAATGGTCTCACTGGTCTCACTGGTCCCACTGGGAATGGTCTCACTGGTCACTGGGAATGGTCTCACTGGTCTCACTGGGAATGGTCTCACTGGTCTCGCTGGTCCCACTGGGAATGGTCTCACTGGTCTCGCTGGTCCCACTGGGAATGGTCTCACTGGTCACTGGGAATGGTCTCACTGGTCTCACTGGGAATGGTCTCACTGGTCACTGGGAATGGTCTCACTGGTCACTGGGAATGGTCTCACTGGTCACTGGGAATGGTCTCACTGGTCACTGGGAATGGTCTCACTGGTCACTGGGAATGGTCTTATTGGTCACTGGGAATGGTCTCACTGGTCACTGGGAATGGTCTCACTGGTCACTGGGAATGGTCTCACTGGTCACTGGGAATGGTCTCACTGGTCACTGGGAATGGTCTCACTGGTCACTGGGAATGGTCTCACTGGTCTCACTGGTCACTGGGAATGTAACAGACATTAAACCAGATTTGGGGCTGACCAGTTATATTCTGATTTTCCTACAAACAAACACAATATTTGCTGGGAAATCTTCCTTCAGATCCCATCCATGGGATGTCCCCCACATGTCTCCCTTCGGCTGCGGCCAGGGTGAAGCGCGGAGCGGGCGCGCTGGCGCTCATGCGCAGTGACATCACACGCATGTAAGAAGGAGACACATCTTGTCCTGCTAGATGCGAGCGTATCTGGGGGAGTGTCAATGGGACGTGAGGGTCGGGACATACCTGCATCTATTGCAGTAACTGTATGTGTATGTATATATCTATATCTCTCCCCTCTCTCTCTCTCCCCCCCTCTCTCTCTCCCCTCTCTCTCCCCTTCTATCGCTCCCCTCTCTCTCTCTCCCCCCCTCTCTCTCTCCCCTCTCTCTCCCCTTCTATCTCTCCCCTCTCTCTCTCCCCTCTCTCTCCCCTTCTATCTCTCCCCTCTCTCTCTCTCCCCCCCTCTCTCTCTCCCCTCTCTCTCCCCTTCTATCTCTCCCCTCTCTCTCCCCTTCTATCTCTCCCCTCTCTCTCTCCCCTCTCTCTCCCCTTCTATCTCTCCCCTCTCTCTCTCTCCCCCCCTCTCTCTCTCCCCTCTCTCTCCCCTTCTATCTCTCCCCTCTCTCTCCCCCCCTCTCTCTCCCCCCTCCTCTCTCTCCCCCCCCTCTCTCCCCTTCTCTCTCTCCCCCCCTCTCTCTCTCCCCCCCTCTCTCTCTCTCTCTTCACATCTCTCCGTCCCGTCCCCCCCCCGTTCACATCTCTCCGTTCCCCGTTCCGGCGGAGAGATGTGAAGGGGGGGATGACCGGAGAGATGTGAATGGGGGGGGGGGGGGAGGTTGGGGGGCTGGAATGGTGAGTTCTTTGGGATGTTTCAGTTTCAAGAGTACAAATCTTTTGGATCTGTAGCTCCGGCTTCTGATCACCTGACCTACTTTACCCTATCAGAGTCCTCAGATAGGTCATATAAAGTAATAAGTATAAAGTTTAATACTTCAATAATTATAATATTTACTTGGTTATTTAGTTAAACCCTTTGGCTTTGGTAAAGTAGGTCATGTGATCAGAAGTCGGAGCTACCGATTCAAAAGATTGGTACTCTTGAAACTGAGCGCAGGCGGACGCTCACGCTGTCACAACGTGTCTCATCGTGGCGAGCGTGAGTGCGCGTGTCCGCGTGTCCGCTCATCGCCACCCTGGACGAGCCCTTAGAAATGGAAGCTGCGATGTCATACACAGGACAGCATATTCCCCGTGATGGCGGCGGCACTATAAGCGCAGCCTAAGGTGTCAGCCAGATCCCATATTGTAGCGATGTTATTATGCACGACGTGTGTAGGGAAATCTATCCTTATTATTTCATGTGAATATAGGACTCCTAAAGTCCTGGGCCAGGATGTAAACCTCTCCTCCGTCCATACTACTCGAGCGTCAAAGCGGGGACCGCCACGGGATTGGCATGGAAAACGGCAGGACTTCCGCTCTTGCTGCGGAGACTAATGATACGGACCATTTTTCTTCCCACAAACTGAGTAACTCCACCTTTCGTTTGGAAGACATCCCGCTCTGTACTTACTGTATGTACATAATAAAGCCGACAAAATGTCGTCTCCCATCTCAAACGTTTGGTCTGAAACTTATTTTTTAATTATTTCTATTATATCCACTTGAGCCTTGACCTCTTATAATTGCATATTTTATGTATGTATATATATCTTTATTTATATAGCGCCAACTATGTACACAGCGCGTCACAGCAGTAACACACGGGACACAATAATATAACACGTAGTGGGAATACGCGCGTCAGACATGACAGTAACAGTAGGAAAGCGGTTCCCTGCCCCGAAGAGCTTACAATCATTGTGTAGCCACTGATTGCGCTCTTGTGAGTGTGCTCGGATATGGCAGATAGTCAATTTGACAACATTTCATGTGTCTATGGTGTTTAAAACTCACAATCCAGTACCTACTTCTACCAGCATGGTTTTTACTAGGCCTCTACTAATGGTCTAATATTCCTACCACCTAATCCTAGTATCATTTCTATTCACCTCCTGGAAACACCTTTGCATAGACTTTACAAATGCCCTGGTATAGCCCGAACAATTATTATATTTGAATGAGACTATTCAATCATTTGGCTAAAAGACCCAAGTTATCCCCTTACTATAGACTGGACATCTCTTCCTGTCCTAGTGGTCAAATCAAATGTAATCCGGATGGGGCCTCAAAGAGCATGTTTGGATTCAGAATCCATTATGGTGACTGGGTGGAGATTAGCAGCAAACAAACACATGTGAGTTACCGTACTCTCTCTCAGTGGGGATTAGCAGCAAACACATGTGAGTTACCTTACTCTCTCTCAATGGGGATTAGCAGCAAACACATGTGAGTTACCGTACTCTCTCTCAATGGGGATTACCAGCAAACACATGTGAGTTATCGTACTCTCTCTCAATGGGGATTAGCAGCAAACAAACACATGTGAGTTACCGTACTCTCTCTCAGTGGGGATTAGCAGCAAACACATGTGAGTTACCTTACTCTCTCTCAATGGGGATTAGCAGCAAACAAACACATGTGAGTTACCGTACTCTCTCTCAGTGGGGATTAGCAGCAAACAAACACATGTGAGTTACCGTACTCTCTCTCAATGGGGATTAGCAGCAAACAAACACATGTGAGTTACCGTACTCTCTCTCAGTGGGGATTAGCAGCAAACAAACACATGTGAGTTACCGTACTCTCTCTCAATGGGGATTAGCAGCAAACAAACACATGTGAGTTACCGTACTCTCTCTCAATGGGGATTAGCAGCAAACACATGTGAGTTACCTTACTCTCTCTCAATGGGGATTAGCAGCAAACACATGTGAGTTACCGTACTCTCTCTCAATGGGGATTAGCAGCAAACACATGTGAGTTACCTTACTCTCTCTCAATGGGGATTAGCAGCAAACAAACACATGTGAGTTACCGTACTCTCTCTCAATGGGGATTAGCAGCAAACAAACACATGTGAGTTACCGTACTCTCTCTCAATGGGGATTAGCAGCAAACACATGAGTTACCTTACTCTCTCTCAGTGGGGATTAGCAGCAAACACATGTGAGTTATCGTACTCTCTCTCAATGGGGATTAGCAGCAAACAAACACATGTGAGTTACCGTACTCTCTCTCAATGGGGATTAGCAGCAAACACATGAGTTTCCTTACTCTCTCTCAATGGGGATTAGCAGCAAACACATGTGAGTTACCTTACTCTCTCTCAATGGGGATTAGCAGCAAACACATGTGAGTTACCGTACTCTCTCTCAATGGGGATTAGCAGCAAACAAACACATGTGAGTTACCGTACTCTCTCTCAATGGGGATTAGCAGCAAACACATGAGTTACCTTACTCTCTCTCAGTGGGGATTAGCAGCAAACACATGTGAGTTATCGTACTCTCTCTCAATGGGGATTAGCAGCAAACAAACACATGTGAGTTACCGTACTCTCTCTCAATGGGGATTAGCAGCAAACACATGTGAGTTACCTTACTCTCTCTCAATGGGGATTAGCAGCAAACAAACACATGTGAGTTACCGTACTCTCTCTCAATGGGGATTAGCAGCAAACACATGTGAGTTACCTTACTCTCTCTCAATGGGGATTAGCAGCAAACAAACACATGTGAGTTACCGTACTCTCTCTCAATGGGGATTAGCAGCAAACACATGAGTTACCTTACTCTCTCTCAGTGGGGATTAGCAGCAAACACATGTGAGTTACCGTACTCTCTCTCAATGGGGATTAGCAGCAAACAAACACATGTGAGTTACCGTACTCTCTCTCAATGGGGATTAGCAGCAAACACATGTGAGTTACCTTACTCTCTCTCAATGGGGATTAGCAGCAAACACATGTGAGTTACCGTACTCTCTCTCAATGGGGATTAGCAGCAAACAAACACATGTGAGTTACCTTACTCTCTCTCAGTGGGGATTAGCAGCAAACAAACACATGTGAGTTACCTTACTCTCTCTCAGTGGGGATTAGCAGCAAACACATGTGAGTTACCTTACTCTCTCTCAATGGGGATTAGCAGCAAACAAACACATGTGAGTTATCGTACTCTCTCTCAATGGGGATTAGCAGCAAAGGGTTATTGGTTTTATTGGGGTGAGTTGGGTGTTTTATATTCATCACTGCAATGGTGCCATTATAATACTACGTCACCCTCCCTAGTAGCTCATTATAGGGAGAATCTTGCAGTTTAAACCAGGCAGAGACTCCTGCTCATTTTAAGGTTGTCATATTAGTATTGTTCCTATGTATCCATTGAGAAAAGAACATGGTACAAGTGCTCAGGCACTGGATCATATGTGTATATACACTATTCCAAATCACGCATGGACAGAGACACAGAGCATGAGACTAATAACTATCATTGTTGAGTGAGGAGTCTCAAATAATAAAGTCCCTAATGCAAAACAATTTTTCATTGAAGGCATGAGCGAGTGGGCGTAAAATCCACCCCTCGAGGCCTCGTTGGGATAATCGCAGGACTATAAAGAGAATGAGACACAATAAATGAAAGTACTCACTATTACACGTCTCGGTCCTCTGTCTCTTCAATAGGCGTGCAGCCAATGATGTGGTCCAGATATAACAACAACAACAAACGGATAATGGTGCACAGCCAAAGACAGTGGGTCAAGTGACGAATAAAAAAATATTTAATTAGAACAAGCACACAAAATGGAGGTTTCTACATCTCCGTTTTTATGCTTGTTCTAATAACATTATTTTGTATTCTTCACCTGACCCACTCTTTGGCTGTGCACCATTATCCATTTTATTTCCCTATGTATCCAACCTGAGGTTTTCATAAGCTTATCTCACATTTTCATTCTTCCCCGATCCGAACATCATGAATTGGTACTTTGAAAGGTTGTTTACAGCCATTCTACATACTATATTAGTCTCAGACCTGTTTCTTACACATGTAATCCCCACTGACTGTCTCATTAGAGTCATTTATCCAGACACAGAAGACCTTGTTTACCTTCCCATTGAACCCATGTGAAACTAATGTTGATATGGTTTTTATATTTGCATCGTCGTCTTTTCCAAGTGCACAGTGTACAATGTCCTCACTCCTGGTTCCTGTAGGACCTGTAAAAAGATCAGTTGTACAATCAGTCCTTCAATTCTCTCTTATTTTTCTCTTAGGACCTTCTCTTTAATCTTGGATCTCTAGAACTCCACCGCCAGACTTATCGGTGGCACCAGCAAGTGCTACCACATCACCCGTCAAATTAGAAAACTTCACTGGTTGCCCACAAAGCAAAGAGCAGCGTTTAAACTCCTCACTATGGAACACTGGGTGATCCATGACACAGGAGCCCTCTACCGTCAGACAAAATGTAAGTTCCACGGACCCACCTTGAATCTACGATCCCAAAACCTTCAACTTCTAAAAGTGCCCAGATTTAGATGCACCATCGGTACCAGGCGCAAGGGGATGGAACGCACTCCCCATATCCATCAGAAACATCAAAGACTATTCTACTTTCAGAAAATGGCTCAAGACTCGCCTCTTCGAAATCACCTTCCTGAACCATGATTGATTCTTCGTTCCACCTTTGGAGTTTTAAAAAAAGCGCATAGGAGCCGGGTTCACTCTGTGTATGCGCTATACAAGACTGAGATAGCTAGTTCTCCTAATTTTTGAATGACTAAGAATGGTCCTTTCCCGATTAGCTTCCCAGAGTGAGGTTTTCCCAAGATTTTTCACCATCACTGGATTTACTCTGGAGGGGCACGTTTCTTTATCTCCAGAGGGGGCATATTCCTGGCTGCAAAGTGAAGATAGTTTGTCAGTTGTTCCAATATTTGAGAGAGGAAACATTGGCCTTTATGGCATCCTGAAAAATGGTGTACAGGGAGAAAATGCAACAAAATCTCTTGTCCTGTCATACGCTGCTAAGGGTTTAACCTTGTGGTTTTACGTAGAGTTCCTATAATGACCAGAAGAATGCTGGTAAGTGTGCCGGTAACTTTTGCAACCAGTGACTGTCAAATTCGATGGCAAGCTCTCAATGTCTCTTTGTGGGTGTGATTTCTTATTTTGGAGGTATAAGTTGTTATTTTCGATCCCCTTTGGGAGTCCCCATCTAGAAAACACATGTTCCCATATGGCCTTAGCTGTGATATGAGCGTGATCTTTTCTGACTGGTAGGGTCTCTACCCACTTGTAGAGAACATTTAATATTACGGGCAGATATTGTATTCTTCTTTTGTCCAATGGAAATGCTCCTACAAAATGTATTTGTGGGTTGCACCAGCACCAGGATCCCTTATCTATAGGGACCATTATCTATAAGGACCCTTATCTATAGGGACCCTTATCTATAGGGACTCGGGCTAGTGTTGGCCTTTGACTCTTAGACAGGGGGTTGAGATGAGCACTTAGGCATTCTTGTACAACATTAGGCACTGTGCGCGTCATGTGTTAGGCCTTGGCCATGTTTGGCGCTTGCTGGCGGAAGCGTGATGACGCGCGCTCCCGCTCTGCACTGAGCCCCTACAGCCGCAATTAGAGTGGCTTTAGTAGGGGCTCACCTGCGCTACCGCGCGCTTTCGGAAGCGCAGGTCTTAGGGGAATTTAAAATTCCCCCGCTTGCCGGCGAGACAGGCCGGTCACGTGAGCGGTTCGCCCAATGAGGGCGAACCAGCTCCGTGACGTCACTGGCCCGCCCCCGGACCGCCCCCTGACGGCTGCTGAGAGCGCGTGCGGTAAGCAACCGCAAGGCCAGGGAAAGCACCCGCTTTCCCTGAGCCTCAGCGCGCCTCAGCACGCCAGCGGTAAGCGTGTCCGAGGCCTTACTATCACTTGCAAAGTTAGGTCTATCACCACATGGCCGATTTTCCTTCACAATCGCCTTTATCAGTTCTCACGGTGGCACAAAGTGTAACCTAAAGTTATATAATGCCATTCTTAAGATAAGAGTCCTGTGTTTCTACACTGCCCTCCTGTGTGAGGGTAACAATCAGTTTGAGTTCCCCATTCTTTGCTTGCTCCTTGTGTAGATCTGGTTGTGTTCCTTTTGTGGGTGCACTCGCATCATATTCTTGGGCATGTTCATGATAAAAGTCATGCGATCCCCAATCTTCCAGGTCACTATCTGTGTACCTCCATTTCTCTCACCCCCCCCCCCCCCCGGTTGCTTCCTTGGCTAGTTGGTACGTTATCTTATTATTTCCTGCATGTGGACATGATTCAGACTTCTTGTGGACTTTGACCTTGATGATGGCTACTCTATGGGGGGTCGTTTGTCACTTCTGCGAAATTGTTGTTAGTACCTTAGTGTGTATTAGAGGATTACCTGCAGCATCACACAATCCATAGTTGTGCCATTGTAAGGGCATATATTCTGTTAGCTGCAAAGGCATTGTGTGAATAAATAGCCAATGAACGAACCCTCAGGGAAGTGTTAAAACACATCTCTTACAGTGTCTAGTTCTGCTCTTTGGGCTGAAAAAGAATCGTACATGTGATTTGAACCTTTTCTCCTATTTCAGAAGCCCATAGGGCATACTGTATAGTAGCCTGTATGGAAGTGTTCACCCTCCCAGTATCAGAACCATCAACATAGACCTGGAAGCCCTATGGGTCTTCTGAGAGTCTAAAAACGGTCTGTACCCAGCCTGACAGAGGTGACCACAGTCACGAGATTCCCCATCACATGGCATTATTGTGGGCAGGATATACGCACTGTGATCTATCTTCAGTTTTCCAGGACTGAAAGTCTACACAATCTATACCACCCCACCATTTGTGCCGAACCCCCACTTAATGTTCACTGGTGGGACACACGGTATGGTACAGTACATAGTGGTTATCAGTTATTCTTGACTCTGCTGTTATTGCATCTCAGCTGTTGACCGATGCTAGTCCTTAACCTCTCATAACCAGGATCATACAGGCTGCATGATATGTCAAGAAGTCCAAATACGGGAGGTCCAAGTATAATGTCTTACACTTCATCCAAATTACGAGTCAGTCCTGTCTACAAAGCTCACATTTTGGATACTTTTGGGGTTCTCAGACAGAGATATTAAACCTGACCTCAATGAATCCGGACCGCTTTCTAGAATGTTCCAATCTTACATTGTGAGGGAGTTCATGTTACGCCAGTCACACACAAGTAACATGTCACACGCAGACCCTAAATCTCAGTGGCTGAGATAAGTGGCTCTCTCACAGGATTCGTGGAAGTCCTTGTGACTCCGCGTAGCAGTTATTTCCAGGAACTCAAAGCGTCTTATCACATACGGGGTGGATGCTGCAAACACATTAGGTTATAAATCAAACCGCTGTAATAACTGCCCTGCGCGTTAATCGTTTTCTGCCAGACATGCTGCGAAAACAAGGCTCGTGTTTATGAGGACACATATTTATAAGGTTGCAGGGTGGGACCTGGATGTTTAATTATACATCGACACTAAAAGGTTTCTCCAAGATGACGACAACATAAAAATATCCCCAAAGCAGACGGTTTCCCAGACATGGGGACTGGGCAACTCTTCCCATTTAGATATAACATGTGATGTTTCTGAGCCCTATCTTACAGTAACAAGCAAGCGGCCATTACTGCGGGATCAGCGCAGCACGCGGCCATTACTGCGGGATCAGCGCAGCACGCGGCCATTACTGCGGGATCAGCGCAGCACGCGGCCATTACTGCAGGATCAGAGCCGCACGCGGCCATTACTGCAGGATCAGCGCAGCACGCGGCCATTACTGCGGGATCAGCGCAGCACGCGGCCATTACTGCGGGATCAGCGCAGCACGCGGCCATTACTGCGGGATCAGCGCAGCACGCGGCCATTACTGCAGGATCAGAGCCGCACGCGGCCATTACTGCAGGATCAGCGCAGCACGCGGCCATTACTGCGGGATCAGCGCAGCACGCGGCCATTACTGCGGGATCAGCGCAGCACGCGGCCATTACTGCAGGATCAGCGCAGCACGCGGCCATTACTGCGGGATCAGCGCAGCACGCGGCCATTACTGCGGGATCAGCACCGCACGCGGCCATTGCTGCGGGATCAGCACAGCACGCGGCCATTACTGCGGGACCAGCGCAGCATGCGGCCATTACTGCAGGACCAGCGCAGCACGCGCCATTACTGCGGGATCAGCGCAGCACACGGCCATTACTGCAGGATCAGCGCAGCACGCGGCCATTACTGCGGGATCAGCACCGCACGCGGCCATTGCTGCGGGATCAGCACAGCACACGGCCATTACTGCGGGATCAGCGCAGCACGCGGCCATTACTGCGGGATCAGCGCAGCACGCGGCCATTACTGCAGGATCAGAGCCGCACGCGGCCATTACTGCAGGATCAGCGCAGCACGCGGCCATTACTGCGGGATCAGCGCAGCACGCGGCCATTAATGCGGGATCAGCACAGCACGCGGCCATTACTGCGGGATCAGCGCAGCACGCGGCCATTACTGCGGGATCAGCGCAGCACGCGGCCATTACTGCAGGATCAGCGCAGCACGCGGCCATTACTGCGGGATCACGCGGCCATTACTGCAGGATCAGCGCAGCACGCGGCCATTACTGCGGGATCAGTGCAGCACGCGGCAGGATCAGCGCAGCACGCGGCCATTACTGCGGGATCAGTGCAGCACGCGGCCATTACTGCGGGATCAGCGCAGCACGCGGCCATTACTGCGGGATCAGCGCAGCACGCGGCCATTACTGCGGGATCAGCGCAGCACGCGGCCATTACTGCGGGATCAGCGCAGCACGCGGCCATTACTGCGGGATCAGCGCAGCACGCGGCCATTACTGCAGGATCAGCGCAGCACGCGGCCATTACTGCAGGATCAGCGCAGCACGCGGCCATTACTGCGGGATCAGCGCAGCACGCGGCCATTACTGCGGGATCAGCGCAGCACGCGGCCATTACTGCGGGATCAGCGCAGCACGCGGCCATTACTGCGGGATCAGCGCAGCACGCGGCCATTACTGCGGGATCAGCGCAGCACGCGGCCATTACTGCGGGATCAGCGCAGCACGCGGCCATTACTGCGGGATCAGCGCAGCACGCGGCCATTACTGCAGGATCAGCGCAGCACGTGGCCATTACTGCGGGATCAGCGCAGCACGCGGCCATTACTGCAGGATCAGCGCAGCACGCGCCATTACTGCGGGATCAGCGCAGCACACGGCCATTACTGCAGGATCAGCGCAGCACGCGGCCATTACTGCGGGATCAGCACCGCACGCGGCCATTGCTGCGGGATCAGCACAGCACGCGGCCATTACTGCGGGATCAGCGCAGCACGTGGCCATTACTGCAGGATCAGCGCAGCACGCGGCCATTACTGCGGGATCAGCGCAGCACGCGGCCATTACTGCGGGATCAGCGCCGCACGCGGCCATTGCTACGGGATCAGCACAGCACGCGGCCATTACTGCGGGATCAGCGCAGCACGCGGCCATTACTGCGGGATCAGCACCGCACGCGGCCATTGCTGCGGGATCAGCGCAGCATGCGGCCATTACTGCAGGACCAGCGCAGCACGCGCCATTACTGCGGGATCAGCGCAGCACACGGCCATTACTGCAGGATCAGCGCAGCACGCGGCCATTACTGCGGGATCAGCACCGCACGCGGCCATTGCTGCGGGATCAGCACAGCACGTGGCCATTACTGCGGGATCAGCACCGCACGCGGCCATTGCTGCGGGATCAGCACAGCACGTGGCCATTACTGCAGGATCAGCGCAGCACGTGGCCATTACTGCGGGATCAGCGCAGCATGCGGCCATTACTGCGGGATCAGCGCAGCATGCGGCCATTACTGCGGGATCAGCGCAGCATGCGGCCATTACTGCGGGATCAGCGCAGCATGCGGCCATTACTGCAGGATCAGAGCCGCACGCGGCCATTACTGCGGGATCAGTGCAGCACGCGGCCATTACTGCGGGATCAGCGCAGCACGTGGCCATTACTGCGGGATCAGCGCAGCACGCGGCCATTACTGCAGTATCAGCACAGCACGCGGCCATTACTGCGGGATCAGCGCAGCACGCGGCCATTACTGCGGGATCAGCGCAGCACGCGGCCATTACTGCAGGATCAGTGCAGCACGCGGCCATTACTGCGGGATCAGCGCAGCACGCGGCCATTACTGCGGGATCAGCGCAGCACGCGGCCATTACTGCGGGATCAGCACAGCACGCGGCCATTACTGCGGGATCAGCGCAGCACGCGGCCATTACCCGCGGGATCAGCGCAGCACGCGGCCATTACTGCGGGATCAGCGCAGCACGCGGCCATTACTGCGGGATCAGCGCAGCACGCGGCCATTACTGCGGGATCAGCGCAGCACGCGGCCATTACTGCGGGATCAGCGCAGCACGCGGCCATTACTGCGGGATCAGCGCAGCACGCGGCCATTACTGCGGGATCAGCGCAGCACGCGGCCATTACTGCGGGATCAGCGCAGCACGCGGCCATTACTGCGGGATCAGCGCAGCACGCGCCCATTACTGCGGGATCAGCGCAGCACGCGGCCATTACTGCGGGATCAGCGCAGCACGCAGCCATTACTGCGGGATCAGCGCAGCACGCGGCCATTACTGCGGGATCAGCGCAGCACGCGGCCATTACTGCGGGATCAGCGCAGCACGCGGCCATTACTGCGGGATCAGCGCAGCACGCGGCCATTACTGCGGGATCAGAGCCGCACGCGGCCATTACTGCGGGATCAGCGCAGCACGCGGCCATTACTGCGGGATCAGCGCAGCACGCGGCCATTACTGCGGGACCAGCGCAGCACGCGGCCATTACTGCGGGATCAGCGCAGCACGCGGCCATTACTGCAGGATCAGCGCAGCACGCGGCCATTACTGCGGGATCAGCGCAGCACGCAGCCATTACTGCAGGATCAGCGCAGCACGCGGCCATTACTGCGGGATCAGCGCAGCACGCGGCCATTACTGCGGGATCAGCGCAGCACGCGGCCATTACTGCGGGATCGGCGCAGCACGCGGCCATTACTGCAGGATCGGCGCAGCACGCGGCCATTACTGCAGGATCAGCGCAGCACGCGGCCATTACTGCGGGATCAGCGCAGCACGCGGCCATTACTGCGGGATCAGCGCAGCACGCAGCCATTACTGCGGGATCAGCGCAGCACGCGGCCATTACTGCGGGATCAGCGCAGCACGCGGCCATTACTGCGGGATCAGCGCAGCACGCGGCCATTACTGCGGGATCAGCGCAGCACGCGGCCATTACTGCGGGATCAGCGCAGCACGCGGCCATTACTGCGGGATCAGCGCAGCACGCGGCCATTACTGCAGGATCAGCGCAGCACGCGGCCATTACTGCAGGATCAGCGCAGCACGCGGCCATTACTGCGGGATCAGCGCAGCACGCGGCCATTACTGCGGGATCAGCGCAGCACGCGGCCATTACTGCGGGATCAGAGCCGCACGCGGCCATTACTGCGGGATCAGCGCAGCACGCGGCCATTACTGCGGGATCAGCGCAGCACGCGGCCATTACTGCAGGATCAGCGCAGCACGCGGCCATTACTGCGGGATCAGCGCAGCACGCGGCCATTACTGCGGGATCAGCGCAGCACGCGGCCATTACTGCGGGATCAGCGCAGCACGCGGCCATTACTGCGGGATCAGAGCCGCACGCGGCCATTACTGCAGGATCAGCGCAGCACGCGCCCATTACTGCGGGATCAGCGCAGCACGCGCCCATTACTGCGGGATCAGCGCAGCACGCGGCCATTACTGCAGGATCAGCGCAGCACGCGGCCATTACTGCGGGATCAGCGCAGCACGCGGCCATTACTGCGGGATCAGCGCAGCACTCGGCCATTACTGCGGGATCAGCGCAGCACGCGGCCATTACTGCGGGACCAGCGCCGCACGCGGCCATTACTGCGGGATCAGCGCAGCACGCGGCCATTACTGCGGGATCAGCGCAGCACGCGGCCATTACTGCAGGATCAGCGCAGCACGCGGCCATTACTGCGGGATCAGCGCAGCACGCGGCCATTACTGCGGGATCAGCGCAGCACGCGGCCATTACTGCAGGATCAGCGCAGCACACGGACATTACTGCGGGATCAGCGCAGCACGCGGCCATTACTGCGGGATCAGCGCAGCACGCGCCCATTACTGCGGGATCAGCGCAGCACGCGGCCATTACTGCGGGATCAGCGCAGCACGCGGCCATTACTGCTGGATCAGCGCAGCACGCGGCCATTACTGCGGGATCAGCACCGCACGCGGCCATTACTGCAGGATCAGCGCAGCACGCAGCCATTACTGCGGGATCAGCGCAGCACGCGGCCATTACTGCGGGATCAGCACAGCACGCGGCCATTACTGCAGGAGCAGCGCAGCACACGGCCATTACTGCGGGATCAGCGCAGCACGCGGCCATTACTGCGGGATCAGCGCAGCACGCGGCCATTACTGCAGGATCAGCACAGCACGCGGCCATTACTGCGGGATCAGCGCAGCACGCGGCCATTACTGCGGGATCAGCACAGCACGCGGCCATTACTGCGGGATCAGCGCAGCACGCGGCCATTACTGCAGGATCAGCGCAGCACGCGGCCATTACTGCAGGATCAGCGCAGCACGCGGCCATTACTGCAGGATCAGCGCAGCACGCGGCCATTACTGCAGGATCAGCGCAGCACGCGGCCATTACTGCAGGATCAGCGCAGCACGCGGCCATTACAGGCACACAGGCACACAGCAGGCACATAGGCACGCAGGCAGGCAGACACGCAGGCAGACACGCAGGCAGACACACAGGCACACGGCAGGCACACAGGCAGGCACGCAGGCAGGCACGCAGGCAGGCACGCAGGCAGGCACGCAGGCAGGCACACAGGCAGGCACACAGGCAGGCACACGGCAGGCACACAGGCAGGCACACAGGCAGGCACACGGCAGGCACACAGGTAGGCACGCAGGCAGGCAGGCACACAGGCAGGCAGGCAGGCACACAGGCAGGCACACAGGCAGGCAGGCACACAGGCAGGCACGCAGGCAGGCAGGCAGGCACACAGGCAGGCACACAGGCAGGCACACGGCAGGCAGGCACGCAGGCAGGCACACAGGCAGGCAGGCACACAGCAGGCAGGCACACAGCAGGCAGGCACACAGGAGGCAGGCACACAGGAGGCAGGCACACAGGCACGCACATAGCAGGCAGGCACACAGGCACACAGCAGGCACACAGCAGGCAGGCACACAGGCACGCACATAGCAGGCAGGCACACAGGCACACAGCAGGCACACAGGCAGGCAGGCACACAGCAGGCAGGCACACAGCAGGCAGGCACACAGGCAGGCACGCAGCAGGCACGCAGGCACACAGCAGGCAGGCACACAGCAGGCAGGCAGGCACACAGGCAGGCACACGGCAGGCATGTAGGCAGGCAGAACCCCGCCCCCCTACCTCTGGTAGCTGCTGCTGCTGCTGGGGGGATCGTGTAAGGCGGCTGCTGGGGTAAGTACGGGGGGAACTGCTGGGGAAGTGTGGGGACTGCTACGGGGGGAGTGTGGGGGCTAGTACGGTGGCTGCTGGGGATCGTGTAGGGCTTCCAGCGCCTCACACCACCTCCTCCCGATCGGGCGCGCGGCGGCCATTTTTTTTTTTTTTTAGCGTGACCCGGTTATAGCAGTTGCCTTAGCAGGGCCAGACCAAATGATTTCGGGGGCCTTATACGGCCCTCGGGCCTGACGTTCCCCACCCCTGCCTTAGCGACTAACCACTGAGGTTATGAAGGGGTTAAATAGCAGGCACTGCTTTGTTGTTGGTATAGGGGGTGGGTGAAGCTTGTATTTTCCCCAGGGTGGGTGTTTAGGCCTTGCGGGAGGGTGGCAGTAGAAGTTAACCCCTTCATTACCTTAGCGGTTACATAAAATTACATAAAAGGAATAACGAAAAATCCTTTACAATTAAATCAAACCAATAACCACAAAGCCAAAACATAACAATGAAATAAAAACACATTGCTTGTCACTGTGCATATCTATACCCATAAAGGGACACAGATAAACACATTCGCAGTCAATGGGCAACATAAAAAAAAAATTAATAATAAAAATACCAAAAATACAAAAATAACATACATTCAATGTTTTTCTTACCTTTGATGTCTTCAATCTCAGAATCTCTCGATTCTCAACGCAATGCTTCCCAACTTCAGGTAACTTCTCATGGTCTTCTTTCTTGAGACTTCTCTTGACGTCACCAAAAATAAAATGGCTGCCATCACATGTTACTCCAACCAATCAGATTGTTTTTTGTTTTTGAAGACGTCATCTAATTAGGGTGACCAGGTGTCCCGTTTTTCCCGGGACAGTCCCGTTTTTTTAATGGCTGTCCCGGCTGCCCCGCATTTTTTCAATGTCCCGTTTTTTTGTGGCTGTTCCGGTTTTGGCCATCAGAGTAGGGGGGGCAGCAGAGAGCACAGAGAGCAGGCAGAGGAGAGCGGAGGCCGGTCAGACTGCAGAGGGAGGGGGCGGGGCTAGCTGCAGAGGGTGGGGGCGGGGTTAGAGGCAGAGTGTGGGGGCGGGGTTAGCTGCAGAGGGTGGGGGTGGGGTTAGTGACAGCAGAGGGTGGGGGCGGGGTTAGCAGCAGAGGGTGGGGGCGGGGTTAGTGACAGCAGAGGGTGGGGGCGGGGTTAGTGACAGCAGAGGGTGGGGGCGGGGTTATCTGCAGAGGGTGGGGGCGGGGTTATCTGCAGAGGGTGGGGGCGGGGTCTGGCTGCAGAGGGTGGGGGTGGGGTTAGAGGCAGAGTGTGGGGGCGGGGTTAGCTGCAGAGGGTGGGGGCGGGGTTATCTGCAGAGGGTGGGGTTATCTGCAGAGGGTGGGGGCGGGGTTAGCTGCAGAGGGTGGGGGCGGGGTTACCTGCAGAGGGTGGGGGCAGGGTTAAATGCAGAGGGTGGGGGCGGGGTTAGAGGCAGAGGGTGGGGGCGGGGTTAGAGGGTGGGGGCGGGGTTAGAGTCAGAGGCTGGGGGCGGGGTTAGAGGCAGAGGGTGGGGGCGGGGTTAGAGGGCGGGGTTAGAGGGTGGGGGCCGGGTTAGAGGGTGGGGTTAGAGTCAGAGGGTGGGGGCGGGGTTAGAGTCAGAGGGTGGGGGCGGGGTTAGCTGCAGAGGGTGGGGGCGGGGTTAGCTGCAGAGGGTGGGGGTGGGGTTAGCTGCAGAGGGTGGGGGCGGGGTTAGCTGCAGAGGGTGGGGGCGGGGTTAGCTGCAGAGGGTGGGGGCGGGGTTAGCTGCAGAGGGTGGGGGCGGGGTTTGCTGCAGAGGGTGGAGGCGGGGTTAGCTGCAAAGGGTGGGGGCGGGGTTGGCTGCAGAGGGTGGGGGCGGGGTTAGCTGCAGAGGGTGGGGGTGGGGTTAAATGCAGAGGGTGGGGGCGGGGTTAGAGGCAGAGGGTGGGGGCATGGTTAGAGGGTGGGGGCGGGGTTAGAGGGTGGGGGGCGGGGTTAGAGGGTGGGGGCGGGGTTAGAGTCAGAGGGTGGGGCGGGGTTAGAATCAGAGGGTGGGGGCGAGGTTAGAGGCAGAGGGTGGGGGCGGGGTTAGAGGGTGGGGGCCGGGTAAGAGGGTGGGGGCGGGGTTAGTCAGAGGGTGGGGGCGGGGTTAGCTGCAGAGGGTGGGAGCGGGGTTAGCTGCAGAGGGTGGGGGCGGGGTTAGCTGCAGAGGGTGGGGGCGGGGTTAGCTGCAGAGGGTGGGGGCGGGGTTAGTGACAGCAGAGGGTGGGGGCGGGGTCTGACTGCAGAGGGTGGGGGCGGGGTCTGACTGCAGAGGGTGGGGGCGAGGTTAGCTGCAGAGGGTGGGGGCGGGGTTAATGACAGCAGAGGGTGGGGGCGGGGTTAGCTGCAGAGGGTGGGGGCGGGGTTAGCTGCAGAGGGGGCGGGGTTAGTGACAGCAGAGGGTGGGGGCGGGGTTAGCTGCAGAGGGTGGGGGTGGGGTCTGACTGCAGAGGGTGGGGGCGGGGTTAGCTGCAGAGGGTGGGGGCGGGGTTAGCTGCAGAGGGCGGGGGCGGGGTTAGCTGCAGAGGGCGGGGGCGGGGTTAGTGACAGCAGAGGGTGGGGGCAGGGTTAGCTGCAGAGGGTGGGGGCGGGGTTAGCTGCAGAGGGGGCGGGGTTAGTGACAGCAGAGGGTGGGGGCGGGGTTAGCTGCAGAGGGTGGGGGTGGGGTCTGACTGCAGAGGGTGGGGGCGGGGTTAGCTGCAGAGGGTGGGGGCGGGGTTAGCTGCAGAGGGTGGGGGCGGGGTTAGCTGCAGAGGGTGGGGGCGGGGTTAGCTGCAGAGGGTGGGGGCGGGGTTAGCTGCAGAGGGTGGGGGCGGGGTTAGCTGCAGAGGGTGGGGGCGGGGTTAGCTGCAGAGGGTGGGGGCGGGGTTAGCTGCAGAGGGTGGGGTTAGCTGCACAGGGTGGGGGCGGGGTTAGCTGCAGAGAGTGGGGGCGGGGTTAGCTGCAGAGGGTGGGGGCGGGGTTAGCTGCAGAGGGTGGGGGCGGGGTTAGCTGCAGAGGGTGGGGGCAGGGTTAGCTGCAGCAGAGGGTGGGGGCGGGGTTAGCTGCAGCAGAGGGTGGGGGCGGGGTTAGCTGCAGAGGGTGGGGGCGGGGTTAGCTGCACAGGGTGGGGTCGGGGTTAGCTGCAGAGGGTGGGGGGGCGGGGTTAGCTGCAGAGGGTGGGGGGTGAGGTTAGCTGCAGAGGGTGGGGGGTGGGGTTAGCTGCACAGGGTGGGGGCAGGGTTAGCTGCAGCAGAGGGTGGGGGCGGGGTTAGCTGCAGAGGGTGGGGGCGGGGTTAGCTGCAGCAGAGGGTGGGGGCGGGGTTAGCTTCAGCAGAGGGTGGGGGCGGGGTTAGCTGCAGAGGGTGGGGGCGGGGTTAGCTGCAGAGGGTGGGGGCGGGGTTAGCTGCACAGGGTGGGGGCGGGGTTAGCTGCAGAGGGTGGGGGTGGGGTTAGCTGCAGAGGGTGGGGGCGGGGTTAGTGACAGCAGAGGGTGGGGGCGGGGTTAGCTGCAGAGGGTGGGGGTGGGGGCGGGGTTAGCTGCAGAGGGTGGGGGCGGGGTTAGTGACAGCAGAGGGTGGGGGCGGGGTTAGAGGCAGCAGAGGGTGGGGGCGGGGTTAGAGGCAGAGGGTGGGGGCGGGGTTAGCTGCAGAGGGTGGGGGCAGGGTTAGTGACATCAGATGGTGGGGGCGGGGTTAGAGGCAGAGGGTGGGGGCGGGGTTAGAGGCAGAGGGTGGGGGCGGGGTTATCTGCAGAGGGTGGGGGCGGGGTTATCTGCAGAGGGTGGGGGCGGGGTTAGCTGCAGAGGGTGGGGGGCGGGGTTAGCTGCAGAGGGTGGGGGCGGGGTTAGTGACAGCAGAGGGTGGGGGCGGGGTTAGAGGCAGCAGAGGGTGGGGGCGGGGTTAGAGGCAGCAGAGGGTGGGGGCGGGGTTAGCTGCAGAGGGTGGGGGCAGGGTTAGTGACAGCAGAGGGTGGGGGCGCGGTTAGAGGCAGAGGGTGGGGGCGGGGTTAGAGGCAGAGGGTGGGGGCGGGGTTAGAGGCAGAGGGTGGGGGCGGGGTCTGACTGCAGAGGGTGGGGGCGGGGTTAGCTGCAGAGGGTGGGGGCGGGGTTAGTGACAGCAGAGGGTGGGGGCGGGGTTAGTGACAGCGGAGCCTCAGCAGTAAGAGCCGGAAGTGAGGTGTCTGCTGCCAGTCAAGATGGCTTCCCCCCCTACCCCCCGATGACCCCCCACCCCCCCCCCCACCCCCGATGACCCCCCACCCCCCCCCCCCCGATGCCACCCCACCCCCCCCCCGATGCCACCCCCCCATGCACCAGAGTGACAGGTACAGTAGGACACACAGAGAGAGTGAATGAGTGTGAGTGTGTGTGTCACTGGTTCTCTGTGTGTGTGTGTGTGTGTGTGTGTCTGTGTGTGTGTGTGTGTGTGTGTCACTGGCTGTGCGTGTGTGTCTGTGTGTGTGTGTGTGTGTCACTGGCTGTGCGTGTGTGTGTGTGTGTGTGTGTGTGTTTGTGTGTCACTGGCTCTGTGTGTGTGTCACTGGCTCTGTGCGTGTGTGTGTGTCTGTCACTGGTTCTCTGTGTGTGTGTCACTGGCTCTGTTTGTGTGTGTGTGTGTCACTGGGTCTGTGTGTGTCACTGGTTCTGTGTGTGTGTGTCACTGGTTCTCTGTGTGTGTGTGTGTCACTGGTTCTGTGTGTGTCATTGGCTCTGTGTGTGTGTCACTGGCTCTGTGTGTGTGTGTCTGTCACTGGTT
>NC_134489.1:113938859-113943859 GCF_040206685.1 Ascaphus truei | reverse complement strand
ACTGGCTCTGTGTGTGTGTCACTGGCTCTGTGTGTCTGTGTGTCTGTCACTGGTTCTGTGTGTGTGTGTGTGTGTGTGTGTGTGTGTGTGTGTGACACTGGTTCTCTGTGTGTGTGTGTGTGTCTGTCACTGGCTGGGTGTCTGTGTGTGTGTGTCACTGGCTCTGTGTGTGTGTGGGGGGGTCAGTGGCTCTGTGTCTGTGTGTGTGTGTGTGTCACTGGTTCTGTGTGTGTGTGTGTCACTGGTTCTGTGTGTGTCTGTGTGTGTGTCACTGGCTCTGTGTGTGTGTGACACTGGTTCTCTGTGTGTGTGTGTGTCTGTCACTGGCTGTGTGTCTGTGTGTGTGTCACTGGCTCTGTGTGTGTGTCTGTCACTGGTTCTCTGTGTGTGTCTGTGTGTGTGTCACTGGCTCTGTGTGTGTGTGTGGATCAGTAGCTGCAGAGGGTGGGGGCGGGGTTAGAGGGTGGGGGCGGGGTTAGAGGGTGGGGGCGGGGTCTGACTGCAGAGGGTGGGGGCGGGGTTAGAGGCAGAGGGTGGGGGCGGGGTTAGCTGCAGAGGGTGGGGCGGGGTTAGAGGGTGGGGGCGGGGTCTGACTACAGAGGGTGGGGGCGGGGTTAGAGTCAGAGGGTGGGGGCGGGGTTAGCTGCAGAGGGTGGGGGCGGGGTTAGAGGGTGGGGGCGGGGTTAGTGACAGCGGAGCCTCAGCAGTGAGAGCCGAAAGTGAGGTGTCTGCTGCCAGTCAAGATGGCTTCCCCCCCCCGCCCCCGAACAGGTAGGATACACAGAGAGAGTGAATGAGTGTGTGTGTCACTGGTTCTGTGTGTGTGGTGTGTGTGTGTGTGTGTGTGTGTGTGTGTGTGTCACTGGTTCTCTGTGTGTGTGTCTGTGTGTGTCTGGGTGTCTGGGTGTCACTGGCTCTGTGTGTGTGTGTGTGTGTGTGTGTCACTGGTTCTCTGTGTGTGTGTGTCTGTGTGTGTCTGTGTGTGTCTGTCACTGGCTGTGTGTCTGGGTGTCTGGGTGTCACTGGCTCTGTGTGTGTGTGTGTCACTGGCTCTGTGTGTGTGTGTGTCACTTGGCTCTGTGTGTGTGTGTCACTGGCTCTGTGTGTGTGTCACTGCTCTGTGTGTGTGTGTGTGTGGGTGTCTTTGTGTGTTTGTCACTGGCTCTGTGTGTGTGTCACTGGCTCTGTGTGTCTGTGTGTCTGTCACTGGTTCTGTGTGTGTGTGTGTGTGTGTGTGTGTGTGTGTGTGACACTGGTTCTCTGTGTGTGTGTGTGTGTCTGTCACTGGCTGGGTGTCTGTGTGTGTGTGTCACTGGCTCTGTGTGTGTGTGGGGGGGTCAGTGGCTCTGTGTCTGTGTGTGTGTGTGTGTCACTGGTTCTGTGTGTGTGTGTGTCACTGGTTCTGTGTGTGTGTCTGTGTGTGTGTCACTGGCTCTGTGTGTGTGTGTGACACTGGTTCTCTGTGTGTGTGTGTGTCTGTCACTGGCTGTGTGTCTGTGTGTGTGTCACTGGCTCTGTGTGTGTGTCTGTCACTGGTTCTTCTGTGTGTGTGTCTGTGTGTGTGTCACTGGCTCTGTGTGTGTGTGTCTGTCACTGGTTCTCTGTGTGTGTCTGTGTGTGTGTCACTGGCTCTGTGTGTGTGTCTGTCACTGGTTCTCTGTGTGTGTCTGTGTGTGTGTCACTGGCTCTGTGTGTGTGTGTGGATCAGTAGCTGCAGAGGGTGGGGGCGGGGTTAGAGGGTGGGGGCGGGGTTAGAGGGTGGGGGCGGGGTCTGACTGCAGAGGGTGGGGGCGGGGTTAGAGGCAGAGGGTGGGGGCGGGGGTTAGCTGCAGAGGGTGGGGCGGGGTTAGAGGGTGGGGGCGGGGGTCTGACTACAGAGGGTGGGGGCGGGGTTAGAGTCAGAGGGTGGGGGCGGGGTTAGCTGCAGAGGGTGGGGGCGGGGTTAGAGGGTGGGGGGCGGGGTTAGTGACAGCGGAGCCTCAGCAGTGAGAGCCGGAAGTGAGGTGTCTGCTGCCAGTCAAGATGGCTTCCCCCCCCCACCCCCCCCCCGCCCCCGATGCCCCCCCCCCATGCACCAGAGTGACAGGTAGGATACACAGAGAGAGTGAATGAGTGTGTGTGTCACTGGTTCTGTGTGTGTGTGTGTGTGTGTGTGTGTCACTGGCTGTGTGTGTGGTGTGTGTGTGTGTGTTTGTGTGTCACTGGCTCTGTGTGTGTGTCACTGGCTCTGTGCGTGTGTGTGTGTGTGTCTGTCACTGGTTCTCTGTGTGTGTGTCACTGGCTCTGTGTGTGTGTGTGTGTGTGTGTGTGTGTGTGTGTGTGTGTCACTGGCTGTGTGTGTGTGTGTGTGTGTGTGTGTGTGTGTGTGTGTGTGTTTGTGTGTCACTGGCTCTGTGTGTGTGTCACTGGCTCTGTGCGTGTGTGGTGTGTGTGTGTCTGTCACTGGTTCTCTGTGTGTGTGTCACTGGCTCTGTTTGTGTGTGTGTGTGTCACTGGGTCTGTGTGTGTCACTGGTTCTGTGTGTGTGTGGTGTCACTGGTTATGTGTGTGTCTGTTGTGTCTGTGTGTGTGTCATTGGCTCTGTGTGTGTGTCACTGGCTCTGTGTGTGTGTGTCTGTCACTGGTTCTCTGTGTGTGTCTGTGTGTGTGTGTCACTGGCTCTGTGTGTGTGTGTGTGTCACTGGTTCTGTGTGTGTGTGTGTCACTGGTTCTGTGTGTGTCTGTGTGTCACTGGTTCTGTGTGTGTGTGTGTCACTGGGTCTGTGTGTGTCACTGGTTCTGTGTGTGTGTGTGTGTCACTGGTTCTGTGTGTGTGTGTGTCACTGGTTCTGTGTGTGTCTGTGTGTGTGTCACTGGCTCTGTGTGTGTGTGTGTGTGTGTGTCACTGGCTCTGTGTGTGTGTGACACTGGTTCTCTGTGTGTGTGTGTCTGTCACTGGCTGTGTGTCTGTGTGTGTGTCACTGGCTCTGTGTGTGTGTGTGTGTCACTGGTTCTCTGTGTGTGTCTGTGTGTGTGTCACTGGCTCTGTGTGTGTGTCTGTCACTGGTTCTCTGTGTGTGTCTGTGTGTGTGTCACCTGGCTCTGTGTGTGTGTGTGGATCAGTAGCTGCAGAGGGTGGGGGCGGGGTTAGAGGGTGGGGGCGGGTTAGAGGGTGGGGGCTGGGTCTGACTGCAGAGGGTGGGGGCGGGGTTAGAGTCAGAGGGTGGGGGCGGGGTTAGCTGCAGAGGGTGGGGGCGGGGTTAGAGGGTGGGGGCGGGGTTAGTGACAGCGGAGCCTCAGCAGTGAGAGCCGAAAGTGAGGTGTCTGCTGCCAGTCAAGATGGCTTCCACCCCCCCCCGCGCCCCGATGCCCCCCCCCCCCATGCACCAGAGTGACAGGTAGGATACACAGAGAGAGTGAATGAGTGTGTGTGTCACTGGTTCTGTGTGTGTGTGTGTGTGTGTGTGTGTGTCACTGGTTCTCTGTGTGTGTGTCTGTGTGTGTCTGTGTGTGTCTGTCACTGGCTGGGTGTCTGGGTGTCACTGGCTCTGTGTGTGTGTGTGTGTGTCACTGGCTCTGTGTGTGTTGTGTCACTGGCTCTGTGTGTGTGTCACTGGCTCTGTGTGTGTGTCACTGGCTCTGTGTGTGTGTGTGTGTGGGTGTCTTTGTGTGTTTGTCACTGGCTCTGTGTGTGTGTCACTGGCTCTGTGTGTCTGTGTGTCTGTCACTGGTTCTGTGTGTGTGTGTGTGTGTGTGTGTGTGTGTGTGTGTGTGACACTGGTTCTGTGTGTGTGTGTGTGTGTGTGTGTGTGTGTGTGTGTGTGTGTGTGTGTGTGTGTGTGTGTGTGTGTCTGTCACTGGCTGGGTGTCTGGTGTCTGTGTGTGTGTGTCACTGGCTCTGTGTGTGTGTGTGTCAGTGGCTCTGTGTATGTGTGTGTCTGTGTGTCTGTCACTGGTTCTGTGTGTGTGTGTGTGTGTGTGTGTGTGTGTGTGTGTGTGTGTGTGTGTGTGACACTGGTTCTCTGTGTGTGTGTGTGTGTGTCTGTCACTGGCTGGGTGTCTGGGTGTCTGTGTGTGTGTGTCACTGGCTCTGTGTGTGTGTGTGTGTGTGTGTTGTGTCGTGGCTCTGTGTATGTGTGTGTGTGTGTCAGTGGCTCTGTGTGTGTGTGTGTGTGTGTGTGTGTGTGTCAGTGGCTCTGTGTGTGTGTGTGTGTGTGTGTGTGTGTCAGTGGCTCTTGTGTGTGTGTGTGTTGGTCAGTGGCGTGTGTGTGTGTGTGTGTGTGTGTGTGTGTGTGTGTGTGTGTGTGTGTGTGTGGTGTGTGTGTGACACTGGTTCTCTGTGTGTGTGTGTGTGTGTGTCTGTCACTGGCTGGGTGTCTGGGTGTCTTGTGTGTGTGTGTCACTGGCTCTGTGTGTGTGTGTGTGTGTCAGTGGCTCTGTGTATGTGTGTGTGTGTGTCAGTGGCTCTGTGTGTGTGCTGTGTGTGTGTGTGTGTGTGTCAGTGGCTCTGTGTGTGTGTGTGTGTGTCAGTGGCTCTGTGTGTGTGTGTGTTGGTCAGTGGCTGTGTGTGTGTGTCTGTGTGTTTGTGTGTGGGTCAGTGGCTCTGTGTGTGGGGGGTCAGTGGCTCTGTGTGTGTGTGTGGGTGGGGGGTGAATGGCTCTGTGTCTCTGTGTGTGTGTGTGGGGGGGGTGAATGGCTGTGTGTCTGTGTGTGTGTGTGGGGTGTCAGTGGCTCTGTGTGTGTGTGTGTGTGGGGGTCAGTGGCTCTGTGTCTGTGTGTGGGGGGTCAGTGGCTCTGTCTGTGTGTGTGTGGGGGGGGTCAGTGGCTCTGTGTGTGTGGGGGTCAGTGGCTCTGTGTGTGTGTGGGGGGGGGGGGTCAGTGGCTCTCTGTGTGTGTGTGTGGGGGGGTCAGTGGCTGTGTGTGTGTGGGGGGGGTCAGTGGCTCTGTGTGTGTGTCTGTGTGTCTGTCACTGGCTCTGTGTGTGTGTGTGTGTGTGTGTGTGTGACACTGGCTCTGTGTGT
>NC_134489.1:113931359-113933859 GCF_040206685.1 Ascaphus truei | reverse complement strand
ACGGGGGTGCGTCATGTGATGTAATTTGTTTTATAAATAATTTTTTAATGTGTCCCGGTTTTTCATTTTGAAAATCTGGTCACCCTAACTTAAATGGAGGGAAGCATAGCCTTCCTGATTGGCTCGCGTCCCTCCATTTTGATGACGTCACATCCTTACAAAAAAAAGAATCTGTCACATGGTACACCATCCAATCGGATTGGGGGTGTATCATTAGACACTCAAATGTGACATCACAGACCTTATTTAAGGCCTGTTCCATCTCACTTGAGCTTTAGAAGAAGACGGGTGACGGGACCACAGCCGCCCAATGGACTGGATTACAAAGAAAGAAGAGAAGAAGTTACCGGAAGTTGCGGAGCACTGCGTCAACGATTGGGAGGTCCCTGCTGCAGTCAGAATCTGAAGGGGAAGACGCTCAAAGTAAGAAAAACATTGAATGTAAATTTTATTTTTGTAATTTTGGTATTTTTAATGTATTTTAAATGTATTTTATTTTTTTACCCATTGACTGCCAATGTGTTTATCTATGCCCCTTTAAGGGTATAGATAACAAGCAATTTATTTTTTGGCAAATGCCTGGTTTTTTTTTATTGGTGTGTATTTTTGGTGTTACCCATTGACTGCCATAGTGGCAAATCATGCCCATTATTATATGGGCATGGTGTACTACTGGGTCAATCAATGGGTAAAAGGGGGTGAAGGGGGGTAGTTGCCCTGGGGAGGATGGTTAGGCCTCCCGGGTGGGTAGCGGGGCGAGGGGGGTTAACCCACTTAATTACCATAGCGGTTACTAACCGCTACGGTGATTATGGGGTTAGTGGCCATTAGTTTTTTTTATTTTTATTGTAATATTCCTGCCAACGGAGGACAAGGACGGGGAGGAAGACGAGGACGGCCTTCATCCTGGCAGGGTTCAGGCTTGCTGGGTAATGCTTTATTTTTAATGGGCAAATGCACTGTTATCCATATCTGCCATAATAGTAATTTTACCCATTACTGTACTGTATGTGTTAGGGGGGGGGGGTAGGTTTGTTGGGGGTACATGGGGTGGGTGTGTTGTGTATTGGTAGGTAGTAAGTATGTTAATATTTATTGGGGGTAGAGGGATTGGGTGAAGGGGGTACTTGGCCCAAGGTGGGTGGTTATGCCTACCTGGTGGGTAGCAGGAGGGTTAACTCCTTCATTACCATAGTGGTTACCACTGCTATGGTAATGAAGGGGTTAACCCCTCCAGCAACTTCCCGGAATGCCTAACCACCCACCCTGGGCCAAGTACCCCTTCACCCAATCCCTCTGCCCCCAATAAATGAGCAACTGGGCCTTAACCTCTTCATTACCTTAACAACTAGCCACTAATGTAATGAAGCTGCTTTAATGTGATTAGTGTGCGGGGAGCAGGGGTCTCCTGAGCTGAACCGACAAGCCTCGGGACCCCCCTGCTTCCCGAGTTACGGGCTTCGGTATGGGGTGCTGGTAACCCTGCAAGGTTTAAATCGCCCGCGTCACGTGACCGGGAGATTTAAAAGCATAGGAGATATCGGCACCCCATTCCGGGGCCTATAACTTGGGAAGTAGGGGGTGCACGAGGCTGAAATCAATGCGGTTCAGTTCAGGAGACCCCCTGCTCCTGCACACTATTATTAAAATTCACATTAAAGCAGTTTCATTATCTTAGCTGTCTCTCTCTCTCTTTCCCTCCCATCCCGTCTCTCTCTCTCTCTCTTTCCCTCCCATCCCGTCTCTCTCCTCTCTTTTCCTCCCATCCCGTCTCTCTCCCTCTCTTTTCCTCCCATCCCGTCTCTCTCCTCTCTCTTTTCCTCCCATCCCGTCTCTCTCCCTCATCTCTTTCCTCCCATCCCGTCTCTCTCTCCTCTCTTTCCTCCATCCCGTCTCTCTCCCTCTCTTTTCCTCCCATCCCGTCTCTCTCCCTCTCTTTTCCTCCCATCCCGTCTCTCTCTCCTCTCTTTTCCTCCCATCCGTCTCTCTCTCTCTCTCTTTTCCTCCCATCCCGTCTCTCTCTCTCTTTTCCTCCCATCCCGTCTCTCTCTCTTTCCCTCCCACCCGTCTCTCTCTCTCTCTTTCCCTCCCATCCCCGTCTCTCTCTCTCTCTCTTTCCCTCCCATCCCGTCTCTTCTCTCTCTCTTTCCCTCCCATCCCGTCTGTTTCTCTCTTTCCCTCCCATCCCATCTCTCCTCTCTCTCTTTCCCTCCCATCCCGTCTCTCTCTCTCTCTCTCTCTTTCCCTCCCATCCCGTCTCTCTCTCTTTCCCTCCCATCCTGTCTCTCTCTCTCTTTCCCTCCCGGCTGTCTCTCTCTTCCCTCCCCATCCCATCTCTCTCTCTCTTTCCCTCCCATCCCGTCCTCTCTCTCTCTCTCTTTCCCTCCCATCCCGTCTCTCTCTCTCTCTCTCTTTCCCTCCCATCCCGTCTCTCTCTCTCTCTCTTTCCCTCCCATCCATCTCTCTCTCTCTTTTCCTCCCATCCCGTCTCTCTCTCTCT